>NC_091282.1:1035855374-1036155541 GCF_032444005.1 Ranitomeya imitator
CATTAAAAGAGGTCTGGATACACATGATGAGAGCATTATACTGCCTCTGTACAAATCCCTAGTTAGACCGCACATGGAGTACTGTTTCCAGTTTTGGGCACCGGTGCTCAGGAAGGATATAATGGAACTAGAGAGAGTACAAAGGAGGGCAACAAAATTAATAAAGGGGATGGGAGATCTACAATACCCAGATAGATTAGCGAAATTAGGATTATTTAGTCTAGAAAAAAGACGACTGAGGGGCGATCTAATAACCATGTATAAGTATATAAGGGGACAATACAAATATCTTGCTGAGGATCTGTTTATACCAAGGAAGGTGACGGGCACAAGGGGGCATTCTTTGCGTCTGGAGGAGAGAAGGTTTTTCCACCAACATAGAAGAGGATTCTTTACTGTTAGGGCAGTGAGAATCTGGAATTGCTTGCCTGAGTAGTTGGTGATGGCGAACTCAGTCGAGGGGTTCAAGAGAGGCCTGGATGTCTTCCTGGAGCAGAACAATATTGTATCATACAATTATTAGGTTCTGTAGAAGGACGTAGATCTGGGGATTTATTATGATGGAATATAGGCTGAACTGGATGGACAAATGTCTTTTTTCGGCCTTACTAACTATGTTACTATGTTACTATGAATGGAGTGGTTCAGCAACCAGGTGCTGAGACAGTTTTCTCCACCTGGCTATACACCAGGAGTTTTTATACAGGGTGGCTAAATCTGGGATGAGGTGGTGGAACAGCTGGTGGTGCCCCAATCCTACCGTCAAGCGGTGCTCGACATGGCTCCCACCCACATGCTGGGAGAGCAATTGGGGGCCAAAAAGATGCAGGAGTGCATACTGCAGAATTTTCTTTGGCCTGGGGTCTACGTGGAGGTCCAGAGGTACTGTGACACGTGTCCGGAGTGCCAGCTAACCTCACCCATCGTGAACTACTGGAGTCGATTCGTACCTCTGCCCATCATAGAAGTACCCTTTGAACGGAAAGCAATGGATCTGGTAGGGCCTATCATGAAATTCACCCATGGCCATCAATATACTTTGGTTATAGTGGACTACGCCACACGGTACACAGAGGTGATACCTCTCCACCACACCTCAGCACTGTTAGTAGCCCGCAAGCTATTTGCCAGTTTTTGTCACTTTAGGCAACCAAAGGAGATCCTTATGGATCAGGGAACTGCTCATCATAGCTAAGGAGACATGGAAACAGGAGCCAACTCTGCATCGGAGCGTAATCAAGCACGTGATGAGCATGCAGGGCCTGATTGCAGCAGCACGGTCCATAGTAAAAGAGCATTTAATGGATACCCAGATCATGCAGAGCCGTACGTACAATATAAAAGCCACGGTCTGGACATTAAAGAACGGGACTGGGTGTTGGTACTAGTACCCACCCCAGAGTAAGCTCATAGCCAAGTGGCAAGGGTCATATGAGATACGGGGGAAGGCAGAAGAAGTGAATTATATAGTGCACCAACCCAGAAAAAGGAAACACGAACAACTATACCATGTCAACCTGCTAAAAACCTGGAAGGACAGGGAATGTTTGGCCACAGAGGTGACTCTGGCTGTACCAAAGGGGATCCCTCTGGCACTGGCCAAGGACACAGCCGGGGGTCAGGTTAAAATAAATGGTGCACTCACCAGACAGCAGCAACGGGAGGCTCGGGTTCTGGTGCAACAGAATACAGATGTATTCTCAGAGCTGCTGTTGTGGACCTCGGTGGTCCTGCATGTCATAGTCACCAAGCCCTGGGTAAGGGTACGAATGAAATCATACCCTATGCCAGAAGCCCAGGGGCAAGCTATCGTGGCCAAGATGAAGGAAATGCTTCAGTTAGGAGTCATCGAGGAGTCCTGGAGTGAGTGGGCTAGTCCCATTGTGTTAATACCAAAACCAGATGGATTATTACGATTCTGTAGTGACTTTAGAAAATTAATTGAGGTATCAAAATTAGATCTCTGTCCCATGCAACGGGTGGAAGAGCTAATTGAGATACTGGAGGAGGCCCTATACTTCACCACGCTCGATCTCACCAAAGGTTACTGGCAGGTTCCACTGACAGAATTGGAGAAAGAAAAGACCGCTTTTATAATGCCAGGGGGGTCTCTATCACTATGTCGTCTTGCCTTTCATATTAGATGGGGTTCTTGCCCCATTCCAAAGGCTGATGGAAATAGTGTTAGAGCTCCATCGGAAATACACGTCGGCATATTTAGATGACACAGTCATCTTTAGTACCGACTGTGATACCCCCCTGTCCCAGGAACAAGCAGTGCTGGAGTCTCTCACAATCGCAAGGTTGACAGCGAACCTAAAGAAGTGCGATAGGACTCACAGAAGCCCGATACTTAGGTTATGTGATTGGCCACGGGGTGATCAAACCCTAAGTAAACAAGATCGAGACCATTCAAAACTGGCCCAAGCCATTAAGTACCAAACAGGTGAAGGAATTCCTTGGCACCACTGGGTACTACTGCTGGTTTATACCCAATTTTGCTGAAAAATCGGCACCCCTAACTGCCCTGTTAAAAGGTAAGAAGTCAGTTATGGTCCGATGGAATCCTCAAGCAGAGGAAGCATTCCAGTCCCTGAAGTTGGTTTTGTGTGGACAGGCAGTTCTCATCAGCCCCAACTTCAACGGCACATTTATCGTGCAGTTAGAATATATAATGGTATGCACTCAGTCGGAAAAGGCGAAGTGCAGGTGTAATGGACTATGAAAGTCCTAAACATTATAAGAATTTAGGATACACCGCAGACTCTATAGATAATTATATGCAATATATGATTTTTATTCACATAACATCATTAAGGGAGGAAAAATGGTGTAGTATGTACAGTAATCAACCGAACTTTAACGTTTCGACTCTCCCGAGTCTTACTCATAAAGTCGCTGTAACTTATGACATTGTTTCAATTAAATTCTTTTGGTGTGTTTATTTAATAGATGGGCTGAATGTATTCATGATGGCTGTACATGTGTGTGTGGGCATCTCACTTCCTGTAAATTTAAAAAATAAATAAAATGAACAGACTCATATTAGTGGAACAGATTTTTGATGAAGGAAGCAAGGATATTGTTGAGTATATTTTGGCAGCATTTTCAGACAATGCCCTATTTCATGCGGAGGTGTTGAAAGATGTTGTCTCACTATTTAATGCCAATAATGAAGAGACAAGCAAAATGTCAGTTTAATAAAATTAACACTGTAGATTTCTGCTAATATGACACCTGAAAAGAATACATTTCTGCACCATAATCAGCTGGTGATTGTCCAAATTTTGCAGTAAGGATGTAAATCCTGTTGAAGACTGCTGGACATATAGCTGCATGTTCACAATGATATTCTTCAGAAAGATTTATCATTGTTAATCAAGATATGTAGATTCTTGGCATTTGAAACAGGTTTATATATGTAAGATATTGATATCTTTATATTGATGTTTGCTTAACCCCTTTACCCCCAAGGGTGGTTTGCACGTTAATTACCGGGCCAATTTTTACAATTCTGACCACTGTCCCTTTATGAGGTTATAACTCTGGAACGCTTCAATGGATCCTGGTGATTCTGACATTGTTTTCTCGAGACATAGTGTACTTCATGACAATGGTAAAAATTCTTTGATAGTACCTGCGTTTATTTGTGAAAAAATGGAAATTTGGCGAAAATTATGAAAATTTCGCAATTTTCCAACTTTGAATTTTTATGCAATTAAATCACAGAGATATGTCACGCAAAATACTTAATAAGTAACATTTCCCACATGTCTACTTTACATCAGCACAATTTTGGAACCAAAATTTTTTTTTGTTAGGGAGTTATAAGGGTTAAAAGTTGACAAGCAATTTCTCATTTCTACAACACCATTTTATTTTAGGGACCACATCTCATTTGAAGTCATTTTGAGGGGTCTATATGATAGAAAATAATGAAGTGTGACACCATTCTAAAAACTACACCCCTCAAGGTGCTCAAAACCATATTCAAGAAGTTTATTAACCCTTCTGGTGCTTCACAGGAATTTTTTGAATGTTTAAATAAAAATGAACATTTAACTTTTTTTCACAAAAAATTTAATTCAGCTCCAATTTGTTTTATTTTACCAAGAGTAACAGGAGAAAATGGACCCCAAACATTGTTGTACAATTTGTCCTGAGTATGCCAATACCCCACATGTGGGGGTAAACCACTGTTTGGGCGCATGGCAGAGCTCGGAAGCGAAGGAGTGCCATTTGACTTTTCAATGCAAAATTGACTGGAATTGAGATGGGACGCCATGTTTCGTTTGGAGAGCCCCTGATGTGGCTAAACATTGAAACCCCCCACAAGTGACACCATTTTGGAAAGTAGACCCCCTAAGGAACTTATCTAGAGGTGTGGTGAGCACTTTGACCCACCAAGTGCTTCACAGAAGTTTATAATGTAGAACCGTAAAAATAAAAAATCATATTTTTTCACAAAAATTATCTTTTCACCCCCAATTTTTTATTTTCCCAAGGGTAAGAGAAGAAATTGGACCCCAAAAGTTGTTGTACAATTTGTCCTGAGTACGCTGATAGCCCATATGTGGGGGTAAACCACTGTTTGGGCGGATGGGAGAGCTCGGAAGGGAAGGAGCGCCGTTTGACTTTTCAATGCAAAATTGACAGGAATTGAGATGGGACGTCATGTTGCGTTTGAAGAGCCACTGATGTGCCTAAACATTGAAACCCCCCACAAGTGACACCATTTTGGAAAGTAGACCCCCTAAGGAACTTATCTAGAGGTGTGGTGAGCACTTTGACCCACCAAGTGCTTCACAGAAGTTTATAATGTAGAACCGTAAAAATAAAAAATCATATTTTTTCACAAAAATTATTTTTTGCCCCCAATTTTTTATTTTCCCAAGGGTAAGAGAAGAAATTGGACCCCAAATGTTGTTGTACAATTTGTCCTGAGTACGCTGATACCCCATATGTGGGGGTAAACCACTGTTTGGTCGGATGGGAGAGCTCGGAAGGGAAGGAGCGCCGTTTGACTTTTCAAAGCAAAATTGACAGGAATTGAGATGGGACGCCATGTTGCGTTTGAAGAGCCACTGATGTGCCTAAACATTGAAACCCCCCACAAATGACACCATTTTGGAAAGTAGACCCCCTAAGGAACTTATCTAGAGGTGTGGTGAGCACTTTGACCCACCAAGTGCTTCACAGAAGTTTATAATGCAGAGCCGTAAAAATAAAACAAAATTTTTTTCCCACAAAAATTATTTTTTTAGCCCCCAGTTTTGTATTTTCCTGAGGGTAACAGGAGAAATTGGACCCCAA
The DNA here is from genome assembly GCF_032444005.1 of Ranitomeya imitator. Taxonomy (NCBI): domain Eukaryota; kingdom Metazoa; phylum Chordata; class Amphibia; order Anura; family Dendrobatidae; genus Ranitomeya; species Ranitomeya imitator. Next base: position 1,035,860,688 of record NC_091282.1, read on the forward strand.
AATTTGTTGCCCAATTTGTCCTGAGTGCGATGATACACCATATGTGGGGGGAACCACTGTTTGGGCACATGGGAGGGCTCAGAAGGGAAGGAGTGCCATTTGAATGCAGACTTAGATGGAATGGTCTGCAGGTGTCACATTGCGTTTGCAGAGCCCCTAATGTACCTAAACAGTAGAAACCCCCCCACAAGTGACACCATTTTGGAAAGTAGACCCCCTTAGGAACTTATCTAGATGTGTGCTGAGCGCTTTGACCCACCAAGGGCTTCACAGAAGTTTATAATGGAGAGCCGTAAAAATAAAACAAAAAATTTTTCCCACAAAAATTATTTTTTAGCCCCCAGTTTTGTATTTTCCCGAGGGTAACAGGAGAAATTCGACCCCACAATTTGTTGTCCAATTTGTCCTGAGTGCGCTGATACCCCATATGTGGGGGGGAACCACTGTTTGGGTGCATGGGAGGGCTCGGAAGGGAAGGAGCTCCATTTGGAATGAGGACTTAGATGGAATGGTCTGCAGGTGTCACATTGCATTTGCAGAGCCCCTAATGTACCTAAACAGTAGAAACCTCCCACAAGTGACACCATTTTGGAAACTAGATCCCCTAAGGAACTCATCTAGATGTGCTGTGATAGCTTTGAACCCCCAAGTGTTTCACTACAGTTTGTAACGCAGAGCCGTGAAAATTAAAAAAAAAAATCTTTCCCCCAAAATTATTTTTTAGCCCCCAGTTTTGTATTTTCCCGAGGGTAAGAGGAGAAATTGGACCCCAAAAGTTGTTGTCCTATTTGTCCTGAGTATGCTGATACCCCATATGTTGGGGTAAACCCCTGTTTGGGCACACGGGAGAGCTCGGAAGGGAAGAAGCACTGTTTTACTTTTTCAACGCAGAATTGGCTGGAATTGAGATCGGACGCCATGTCGTGTTTGGAGATCCCCTGATGTGCCTAAACAGTGGAAACCCCCCAATTATAACTGATACCCTAATCCAAACACATCCCTAACCCTAATCCCAACAGTAACCCTAACCACACCTCTAATCCTGACACACCCCTAACCCTAATCCCAACCCTATTCCCAACCGTAAATGTAATCTAAACCCTAACTGTAACTTTAGCCCCAACCCAAACTGTAGCCCTAGCCCTAACCCTAGCCCTAACCCTAATCCTAACCCTAGCCCTAACCCTAGCCCTAACCCTAACCCTAGCCCTAACCCTAGCCCTAACCCTAGCCCTAACCCTAGCCCTAGCCCTAACCCTAGCCCTAACCCTAACCCTAGCCCTAACCCTAGCCCTAACCCTAGCCCTAACCCTAACCCTAGCCCTAACCCTAGCCCTAACCCTAACCCGAGCCCTAACCCTAGCCCTAACCCTAACCCTAGCCCTAGCTCTAGCCCTAGCCCTAACCCTAGCCCTAACCCTAGCCCTAACTCTAACCCTAGCCCTAATGGGAAAATGGAAATAAATACATTTTTTTAATTTTTCCCTAACTAAGGGGGTGATGAAGGGGGGTTTGATTTACTTTTATAGCGGGTTTTTTAGCAGATTTTTATGATTGGCAGCCGTCACACACTGAAAGACGCTTTTTATTGCAAAAAATATTTTTTGCGTTACCACATTTTGAGAGCTATAATTTTTCTATATTTTGGTCCACAGAGTCATGTGAGGTCTTGTTTTTTGCGGGACGAGTTGACGTGTTTATTGGTAACATTTTCGGGCACGTGACATTTTTTGATCACTTTTTATTCCGATTTTTGTGAGGCAGAATGACCAAAAACCAGCTATTCATGAATTTCTTTTGGGGGAGGCGTTTATACCGTTCCGCGTTTGGTAAAATTGATAAAGCAGTTTTATTCTTCGGGTCAGTACGATTACAGCGACACCTCATTTATATCATTTTTTTATGTTTTGGCGCTTTTATACGATAAAAACTATTTTATAGAAAAAATAATTATTTTGGCATCACTTTATTCTCAGGACTATAACTTTTTTATTTTTTTGCTGATGATGCTGTATGGCGGCTCGTTTTTTGCGGGACAAGATGACGCTTTCAGCGGTACCATGGTTATTTATATCTGTCCTTTTGATCGCGTGTTATTCCACTTTTTGTTCGGCGGTATGATAATAAAGCCTTGTTTTTTTGCCTCGTTTTTTTTTTTTTTTCTTACGGTGTTTACTGAAGGGGTTAACTAGTGGGCCAGTTTATAGGTCGGGCCGTTACGGATGCGGCGATACTAAATATGTGTACTTTTATTGTTTTTTTTTTTATTATTTAGATAAAGAAATGTATTTATGGGAATAATATTTTTTTTTTTTCATTATTTTGGAATATTTTTTTTTATTTTTTTTTTACACATTTGAAATTTTTTTTTTTACTTTTTTACTTTGTCCCAGGGGGGGACATCACAGATCAGTGATCTGACAGTTTGCACAGCACTCTGTCAGATCACTGATCTGACATGCAGCGCTGCAGCCTTCACAGTGCCTGCTCTGAGCAGGCTCTGTGAAGCCACCTCCCTCCCTGCAGGACCCGGATCCGCGGCCATCTTGGATCCGGGGCTGGAGGGAGCAGGGAGGGAGGTGAGACCCTCGCAGCAATGCGATCACATCGCGTTGCTGCGGGGGGCTCAGGGAAGCCCGCAGGGAGCCCCCTCCCTGCGGGAAGCTTCCCTGTACCGCCGGCACATCGCGATCATCTTTGATCGCGGTGTGCCGGGGGTTAATGTGCCGGGGGCGGTCCGTGACCGCTCCTGGCACATAGTGCCGGATGTCAGCTGCGATAGGCAGCTGACACCCGGCCGCGATCGGCGGCGCTCCCCCCGTGAGCGCCGCCGATCGCGCTGGACGTACTATCCCGTCCATGGTCATAGGGGCCCACCCCACATGGACGGGATAGTACGTCCGATGTCAGAAAGGGGTTAATTTTGTAAAACCAAATTTTCTGTAGGAAAAGATGGTAATTTTCTATAGAATAAAAAACAAATTAACACCTTAATGAAGGAGACAATTTTGATCTTAATAACCCAACCTCATTTTTCAAATCTGATTTGTCGTTTTCTATGATAAGTACTCTGAAATGTTTTAATATATCCTAGTGATTCTGAGACTGTATCATGAGACACTTTGCATTTTATTTTAGAAATAAATTTAGTTCAATAACTTTTGTGTTTTTATGAAAATATCTGAAATTTGATGAAAATTTTGAAAATAGCAATTTTCAAGCCTTGCATCTTAACATCCTTAACCCCTTAATCCCAATTGACATACTATCCCGTCAAGGGATTAATTCCCAGGGGCGGGATAGTACGTCATAGCGATCGGCCGTGCTCACCGGGGGAGCGCGGCCGATCGCGGCCTGTTGTCAGCTGACTATCGCAGCTGATATCCGGCACTATCTGCCAGGAGCGGTCATGGACCGCCCCTGGCACATTAACCCCTGGCACACTGCAATCAAACATGATTGCAGCATTCCGGGGGCAGAGGGAAGCATCGCACAGGGAGGGGGCTCCCTGCGGGCTTCCCTGAGACCCTCGGTACAAGGCGATGTGCTCACCTTGTACCGAGCGTCTCCTCCCTGCAGGCCCCAGATCCAAAATGGCCACGGGGCTGCATCCGGGTCCTGCAGGGAGGTGGCTTACAAGCGCCTGCTCAGAGCAGGTGCCGGGAAGCCTCCCTGCTGTGCCTGTGTGATCGCAGATCTGACACAGTGCACAGCAAAGTGTCAGATCAGCGACCTGTCACTTTACTGTGATGTCCCCCCCAGGGCAAAGTAAAAAAGTAAAAAAAAAAAATATTTACATGTGTAAGAAAAAAAAAATCCTAAATAAATAAAAATTAAAAAAATATATTGTTCAAATAAATACATTCCTTTATCTAAATAAAAAACAATAAAAGTACACATATTTAGTATCGCCGCGTCCGTAACGACCCGACCTATAAAACAGTCCCACTAGATAACCCCTTCAGTGAAAACCGTAAAATAAAAACGAGGACAAAAAACAACGCTTTATTATCATATCGGAGAACAAAAAGTGGAATAGCACGCGATCAAAAAGACGGATGTAAATAACTATGGTACCGCTGAAGATGTCATCTTTTCCTGCAAAAAAGAAGCCATGATACAGCATCATCAGCGAAAAAATAAAAAAGTTATATTCCTCAGAATAAAGCGATGCAAAAATAATTATTTTTTCTATAAAAAAGTTTTTATCGTATAAAAGCGCCAAAGCATAAAAAAATTATATAAATGAGGTATTGCTGTAATCGTACTGACCCAAAGAATAAAACTGCTTTATCTATTTTACCAAACGCGGAATGGTATAAACACCCCTCCAAAACAAATTCATGAATAGCTGTTTTTTAATCATACTGCCTCACAAAAATCAGAATAAAAAGCGATCAAAAAAGTCACACGCCGGAAAATGTTACCAGTAAAAACGTTAACTCGTCTCGCAAAAAACAAGACCTCACATGACTCTGTGGATCAAAATATGGAAAAATTATAGCTCTCAAAATGTGGTAACGCAAAAAAAACTATTTTCTGCAATAAAAAGTGTCTTTTAGGGTATGTGCACATGTTCCTTTCATGATAAAAACGCTATAAAAACTCATTGAAAACGCACACATTGTGCATCCTATCATTTAGAATGCATTCTGCATGTTTTGTGCACATGATGCGTTTTTTCCGTGAAAAAAACGCATCGGGATAAAAAAAAGCAGCATGTTCATTAATTTTGCGGATTTTCTGCGTTTTTCCCGCTATTCTATGCATTTGCAAAAAAAACGCACAAAAAACACACCAAAAAAGCGTCAATAGCATATCAAAAACGCATGAAAAAATGCAAAAAAAACCCATGCGGATTTCTTGCAGAAATGTCCGCTTTTTGTCAGGAAAATTTCAGCAAGAAATCCTGATGTGTGCACATACCCTTAGTGTGTAACAGTTGCCAGTCATAAAAATCCGCTAAAATAATGCTATAAAAGTAAATCAAACCCCCCTTCATCACCCCCTACGTTATGGAAAAATAAAAAAATAAAAAAAATGTATTTATTTCCATTTTCCCATTAGGGTTAGGGCTAAGAATAGGGCTAGGGTTAGGGTTAGGGCTAGGGCTAGGGTTAGGGTTAGTGCTAGGGTTAGGGCTAGGGTTAGGGTTAGGGTTAGGATTAGGGCTAGGGTTAGGGCTAGGGTTAGGGCTAGGGTTGGGGCTAGGGTTAGGGCTAGGGTTGGGGCTAGGGTTAGGGTTTGGATTACATTTACGGTTGGGATTAGGGTTAGGGGTGTGTCAGGGTGAGGGGTATGGTTGGGATTAGGGTTAGGGGTGTGTTGGAGTTGCGGTTAAGGGTGTGGTTGAGATTAGGGTTAGGGGTGTGTTTGGGTTAGGGTTTCAGTTAGAATTGGGGGTTTCCACTGTTTAGGCACATCAGGGATCTCCAAAGGCGACATAGTGTCTGATCTTAATTCCAGCCAATTCTGCATTGAAAAAGTAAAACAGTGCTCCTTCCCTTCCGAGCTCTCCCATGCGCCCAACAGGGGTTTACCCCAACATATGTGGTATCAGCGTACTAAGGACAAATTGGACAACAACTGCTGCCATCCAATTTCTCTTGTTACCCTTGGGAAAATAAATATTTGGGGGGCTAAAAAACATTTTTTTTTAGGAAAAAATGATTTTTTATTTTCATGGCTCTGCATTATAAACTGTAGTGAAATACTTGGGGGTACAAAGTTCTCACAACACATCTAGATATGTTCCTTGGGGGGGTCTAGGTTCCAATATGGGGTCACTTGTGGGGGTTTCTACTGTTTAGGTACATCAGGGGCTCTGCAAATGCAACGTGACGCCTGCAGACCAATCCAGCTAAGTCTACATTCCAAATGGCGCTCCTTCCCTTCCGAGCTCTGCCATGTGCCCAAACGATGGTTCCCCCCAAAATATGGGGTATCAGCGTACTCAGGACAAATTGGACAACAACTTTTGGCGACCAATTTCTCCTGTTACCCTTGAGAAAATACAAAGCTGGGTGTTAAAGATAATTTTTGTGGAAAAAAATGATTTTTTTATTTTCACGGCTCTGCGTTATTAACTGTAGTGAAACAGTTGGGGGTTCAAAGTTCTCACAAAACATCTAGATAAGATCCTTGGGGTGACTAGTCTCTAATATGGGGTCACTTGTGTGGGGTTTCTACTGTTTAGGTACATTAAGGGCTCTGCAAATGCAATGTGATGCCGGCAGACCATTCCATCTAAGTCTGCATTCCAAATGGTGCTCCTTCCCTTCCGAGCTCTGCCATGCACCCAAACGGTGGTTACCCCCCACATATGGGGTATCAGCGTACTCAGGACAAATTGCACAACAAATTTTGGGGTCCAATTTCTCCTGTTACCCTTGGAAAAATGCAAAACTGGAGGCTAAAAAAGAATTTTTGTTGGAAAAAAAAGAATTTTTATTTTCATGGCTCTGCGTCATAAACTGTCGTGAAACACTTAGGGGTTTAAAGCTCTCACAGCACATCTAGATAAGATCCTTAGGGGGTATACTTTCCAAAATGGTGTCACTTGTTGGGGGTTTCAATTTTTAGGCACATCAGGGGCTCCCCAACACAACATGGTGTCCTATCTCAATTCCAGGCAATTTTGCATTAAAAAGTCAAACGGCGCTCCTTCCCTTCCGAGCTCTGCCATGCACCCAAACAGTGGTTTACCCCCACATATGGTGTATCAGCGTACTCAGGACAAATTGTATAACAAGGTTTGGGGTACAATTTCTTCTGATACCCTTGGGAAAATAAAAAATTGGGGGCGATAAGAGCATTATAAAACTGTGTGTTAAATTTGGTATGTTTGAGGAGATGGGAGGGTCCGAGGAAACCAACCGCTTTAGTGATGTCACGAGGCTGGGGATTTAAAAGTCTCTACCCTTAACCCAGCCTTGAGTCTGAATATTTTGCCTGAGGAGCTGTACTATGCATTGGGATATTTGGGAGTACTGCCTATCAGCATGGTTTTGCCTGAAATGACCTGGGAACATGTGAGTTTTACCTTTTCTCATTTAATCCCTTTATTTTATAATTACTTTGTACATATTTCAATTGTCTCTTTTGTAACATCTTTATATGCCTTTTTATAAACACTGCCTGAAACTATCGGAGTAAAATATATAAATTACTAGTTTCGTTCTTCCTGCTCTAAAACGTACCCAAAGTCTTCTGAAGGGAATTACGCTACTGTTTTGGATTAGCTTCGGACCCGTTTAAACGAAGCTGGTGGCAGCATACCGTGTGCCGTGCCTTTGGGAGTTGTTGTAGCGACTGCGGCGTTGATAATTATTGTTCCTGCCTGAGTGGGAGTATTTATATTGCCTCGCTGCAGCGTGCCCAATAGCCAGTACATAGCAGGCAGCCTTTCTGGCGACTAATTACCATAGGTGCAGTACCTAGTCTGACCTGAGGGTAAGGGGGCGCCAGAGAGCTGCAAGTTCAAGCGGAACTGTAAAGCGGGATATACATAAATCCCTGAAGTTCGTGTTATACTGAAGAGCAGTGGGATACCTAAAATAAGCCCCTGCTATAAACTAAGAGGTCAATAGACTTGTGTGTGTTTTTTCATCACATTGTAGCAGTGGAGGGATAACTAAGATAAGCCCCACTGCACATGTGATAGCTGTCTGTTGGCCTAAAGTCACCCCGATCCTTGATGTGGGGGTGACGGTCACGGTGTGAATCGTGACAGTTAGCATGTTAGTGGGGATATAAATTTAGCAGCAATTTTTCATTTTTTTCAAGCAAATTTACAAGCTTTATTTTTTATGAATCTATTCTGTTTTGAAGTGAATTTGATAGGGTTACATATCTGAAAGCAGGCAAAAGTGAAACGATTTTAAAAACTGAATCACTCAATTTATTCATAGTTGCTGTCAGAAAATGTGTTTAACTCTTCAGGTGCTTCAAATGCATTAATACAATATGGAATGAAAAAGTCTTAATTACCGGTATATTTCGGAACCAATGACAACATCACAAGAGAGGGGATTCACCCATCAAGGACAGGAAACCTACAGGCATGAAAGGGAGGCACCTCTTCCATGCATCAGTTGTGATACAGAGCACGAGGGGACCGTCAATGGTTATTGCAAATAAATACAGAAATTCTACCCGTACCACCAATCACATCCCTAAATGTGACCTTATACACTAGTAAAATAAGTGCTCACCCACATGTGACAGGAGGCAATATAAGGGTGCTGTCATGGGTTCGAAAAAATACTGTTACTGGTAAGTAACTAAGACTTTATCAATCAACCATGACAGCACCACGAGAGAATTACAGAGAAAGTAAGAATTGAGGGAGGGAGCACAGCCTGAAGCACCCTTCTACCAAAGGTGAGGTTGGAAGAGGAACCCATATCCAATCTATAATGCTTAGAGAAAGTTGAAGGAGAAAGCCAGGTTGCTGCCTTAAAGATCTGCTCTCTTTATATGGCCCATGTGGAGAGAGCCCTCAGACCTACTGGAAGTACTTTGCCAATTGCAGAATAAGCTAACAAAATGGTATCCCTAATCCATCTAGCTATTGTGCATTTTGAAGCTTTAAACCTCTTCCTGGGTCCCTGGAAGAACACGAAAAAGAACTATCCCTTTTCCTGGAATCAGTAAGGCTACTTTCACACTAGCGTCGGTATGGGGCTGTCGCGCTGCGTCGGCCCGATGTACCGATGCATACTGTGCAAGCGCCACACAACGGGGGTAGCGGATGCATTTTTGCAGCGCATCCGCTGCCCCATTGTGAGTTGCGGGGAGGTGGGGGCGGAGTTCCGGCCGCGCATGCGCGGTCAGAAATGGTGGACGCAACGCAGCAAAAAACGTTACATGTAACTTTTTTGCTGCCGACAGTCCGCCACAACACGACGCAACCATCGCACGACAGTTGCAATGTGTGGCAAAGCGTCGCAATGCGTCGCTAATGTTAGTCAATGGAGAAAAAACGCATCCTGCAAGCAATTTTGCAGGATGCGTTTTTTCTCCTAAATGACGCATTGCGACGTGCAGTGCACGAAGCTAGTGTGAAAGTAGCCTAACAGACAGGTATTTTAGAAGACATCTTCTAATGTCCAGTGTATGAAGCTTTGCTTCGTTCTGATTCTTTGGGCTAGCGCAAAAGGGAGGAAGAGTTATGTCTTGTAACCTATGAAACCGGGATGCCACCTTTGGAAGATAGGATGGATCGGGCTTCAAAATTATTCTGTCCTCCAGAAACTGAGTGAATGGTGGGACTCTGCAAAGGAATGTCACTGACCATTTGGGCAGATGTTAAAGCTACCAGAAGGGCTGTCTTAAGGTAAAGAATTTTTTTCGATGCTAAATCAATCGGCTTGAATGGTGACTCTGTCATGGCTGTTAAATATAGGTTTAAATCTCAAGACATTACCCTTCTTTAAAGATGGGTCATGAAAAACCCTGGATTTTTACTTCTTTTAAATGAGCCCCCCAACCCCTTGGACTCGCATCCGTGGTGACCACCCATGAGTTCTCATTCACCTAGGGAACCTTCCTGGACAGCTTAGTGAAATCCATCCACCAAAGAAGGGACTGCACTGAAGAAGGGGATGGCATCATCTTTCCTTCCAAGTGCCCCTATGGGAAGTGTTGTTATATCCCATTGTAAGGCGTTAGTATGGAACTGAGCCCACAGAACTGTTGCAATACATGATGTCAGTGAACCTAGAAGGGACATAATACTCCTAAGAGACCTGGTGGGAAACTTCAGGGCCCTTAAAGGGAACCTGTCACCCCATTTTTTCAAGAAGAGCTAAAAATAGCGTTAAATAGGGGCAGAGCTGGGCTTTACATTAGTGTATTTTGGAGCCTTTATTCCCCACCTATGCTGCCGAAATACCTTTGTAAAGTCGCCATTTTGGGCTGTCACTCTCGCTGGTCAGGTCATGTGGGCGTGGTGACAGCGCTGTTTCTCCCCCAGATCTCCGTTGGTGGCGTAGTGGTGTGCGCATGTCCAAGTGGCGAATCCACTGCGCAGCTTCAAGGAAAATAGCGCGATCTGCTATAATACCGAAAGTATTAGATTTAAATTCTGACTACAGTATATGCAAGCGAGGGCCTGTATTATGGTCTGTCTGTCAGGCCTGAAACCCATGTCAGGAACATGAGCAAGCCTCATTTTACTTGGTAGCAGCCTCCTCAAGGGAATAAGCTATTAGTACCATTGACCAATCTGCACAAGCCTGCGCATTTTCTATTGGTTTAATAAATAGAGTATCTTTATCTAGCAGTTGTGCAACTGGCGCCAAGTCTGAGGAAATATGCAAACTTGAATATTTATCTCTAATTTTTGTGAGTCTGCTGTTGCCATGTGTAATAAAGCTGGCATCTTAAAAAGGCACACATTGCTAGATTTATTGAATTTGTATATAACACCACTGTGAGGGTACTTGTCAAAAATAAAGGCAGGGCATTTTTTTCATAAGCATAAAGCTTTCAATATGAGAAAGGGTGAAATTAAAGGATGTGGATGTGGTGGTGCCCGCCAAGGCTGTGTTACTGATCAGAAGGTGACTGGATCTCGTTCCAGCTTCCTGTCAAAATGTGGTCAGCGCCGTACACCACTAATGAACCCAGACAATTGCCAGGATATTGTGGGTTGGACAGCAGACAAAGACTACAGTGTGTTGACAAGCAGCACGACAAAGTCTTCCACGTGGTCCAGTCTCAGTAGCCAGAAGGCTGGGCCTCTGAATCCTCAACCTGGTCCTCCTTTCAACCACCATCAAGAGTCCCAGGAGACATATGATCCCAACGCTAGCCACTCTGAGGAACTATTTACATTCCCTTGTAATTTGTCAGGCTTCTCAACTTGCACCATTAAAGAGGGTCATGATGAGATGGAGTGCAGTGATGCCTAAACATTTGAGCACCCACAGCCAGGATAAAGCAATATTGGGGAATATCAATTCATGTCTGAAGATGTGGAGGATAATCATGATGCACAGGTTCCATCAGATCAGCCTAAAATTGCACCTCAGAAGGAGTATTAGATTGAGGAATTGGAAGATGACGTGGTCAATGATGAGGCCACTGATCAAACCTGGCATGGTGGCACACCTAGCGAGCACAGTAGTGCAGACAGGGATTGGTCCATACCACAAAAACAGGTAAGAAGACATAGTGGTTTGACTAGAGGGAGAACTCAGTCAACCGTTCCACAAAGCCTCCCTCACTCAGCTAGATAACAGGCAAAGGGTGCATTGTTCCCCTGTATGGCAGTTTTATTCTGAAATTCCTTCAGACAAAACAACTGTAATTTGCATCATCTGCCGAACCAAGCTAAGAAGAGGCAAGAACACTGCCAACCTGAGCACCTCCAACATGCAAAAGCACATGGCAGCCAAGCAAAAGGAAACCCCTTCCTGTTGTGAATTCTGTTATCGGACTCCCTCCTGTGGTCATGAATGGTACTTCAGCGAGTTCTGTCCATGGACTCCCTCTGGTGGCTGTGAGTGGAGCTGCTGCTTCTGAGGCTCCTTCCACAGGTGACGTAGGTTATTCTTTGGCTGGCTGCTCTATTTAACTCCACTCAGATCGTTACTCCATGCCAGCTGTCAATGTTCTTGTATTGGATCAGTTCGCTCTTGGATCTTTCTGGTGACCTGTCTACTCCAGCAGAAGCTAAGTCCCTGCTAGTTAATTATTTGTTCATTGTTTCCTTGTCCAGCTGGCTTTCATGATTTTTCCTTGCTAGCTGGAAGCTCTGGGATGCAGAGTGGCACCTCCGCACCGTGAGTCGGTGCGGAGGTCTTTTTGCACTCTCTGCGTGGTCTTTTTGTAGTTTTTTGTGCTGACCACAAAGATACCTTTCCTATCCTCAGTCTGTTTAGTAAGTCTGGCCTCCCTTTGCTGAAACCTGTTTCATTTCTGTGTTTGTGACTTTCATCTTAACTCACAGTCAATATTTGTGGGGGGCTGCCTTTTCCTTTGGGGAATTTCTCTGAGGCAAGGTAGGCTTTATTTTCTTTCTTTAGGGCTAGTTAGCTCTTAGGCTGTGAAGAGGCGTCTAGGTCATGTTAAGTACGCTCCACGGCTATTTCTAGTTGTGTGATAGGATTAGGGGTTGCGGTCAGCAGAGCTCCCACTTCCTAGAGCTTGTCCTGTGTGAGTTTAACCATCAGGTCTTTCCGGGTGCTCCTAACCACCAGGTTCATAACAGTACAGCTGGCCCAAAGTATTAATGCATCTCAAAAGAGGGATAAGAGAACTTTTTTTTTTCTCTGCAGTGTTTTTTGTCTTTTTTTTCCCCTTAACCTCTGGGTGGTTCAGGATAAAGGTGTAGATATGGACATACAAGGTCTGTCCTCTTGTGTGGATCATCTCACTGCAAGGGTACAAAACATTCAAGATTTTGTGGTTCAGAATCCGATGTTAGAGCCTAGAATTCAAATTCCTGATTTGTTTTCTGGAGATAGATCTAAGTTCCTGAATTTCAAAAATAATTGTAAACTGTTTCTAGTTTTGAAACCCCGCTCCTCTGGAGACCCCGTTCAACAAGTAAAAATCAATATTTCTTTGTTGCGTGGTGACCCTCAAGACTGGGCATTTTCCCTTGCGCCAGGAGATCCTGCATTGCGTGATGTAGATGCGTTTTATCTGGCGCTTGGATTGCTTTATGATGAACCAAATTCAGTGGATCAGGCAGAGAAAATCTTGCTGGCTTTGTGTCAGGGTCAGTATGAAGCGGAGGTGTACTGTCAGAAGTTTAGAAAGTGGTCTGTGCTTACTCAGTGGAATGAGTGTGCCCTGGTGGCAATTTTCAGAAAGGGTCTTTCTGAAGCCCTTAAGGATGTCATGGTGGAATTTCACACGCCTGCTGGTCTGAATGATTCTATGTCCTTGGCCATTCAGATCGATCGGCTCTTGCGTGAGCGCAAAGGTGTGCACCATTTGGCGGTATTCTCTGAGCATAGGCCTGAGCCTATGCAATGTGATAGGACTTTGACCAGAGCTGAACGACAAGAACACAGACGTCGGAATGGGCTGTGTTTTTACTGTGGTGAATCCACTCATGCTATCTCCGATTGTCCTAAGCGTACTAAGCGGTTCGCTAGGTCTGCCACCATTGGTACGGGACAGTCTAAATTTCTTTTGTCCATTACTCTGATTTGCTCTCTGTCGTCCTATTCTGTTATGCCATTTGTGGACTCAGGCGCTGCCCTGAATTTGATGGACTTGGAGTTTGCCAGGCGCTGTGGTTTTTTCTTGGAGCCCTTGCAGTATCCTATTCCATTGAGAGGAATTGATGCTACGCCTTTGGCCAAGAATAAGCCTCAGTACTGGGCTCAATTGACCATGTGCATGGCTCCTGCACATCAGGAGGATATTCACTTTTTGGTGTTGCATAATCTGCATGATGTGGTCGTTTTGGGGTTGCCATGGCTACAGGTCCATAATTCAGTATTGGATTGGAAATCTATGTCTGTGTCCGGCTAGGGTTGTCAGGGGGTACATGGTGATGATCCATTGCTGTCAATTTCCCCTTCCACTCCTTCTGAAGTCCCTGAGTTTTTGTCAGATTACCGGGATGTATTTGATGAGCCCAAATCCGGTGCCTTACCTCCTCATAGGGATTGCGATTGTGCTATTGATTTGATTCCTGGTAGTAAGTTTCCTAAGGGCCGACTGTTTAATTTATCTGTGCCAGAGCACGCCGCTATGCGGAGTTATATAAAGGAATCCTTGGAGAAAGGTCATATTCGCCCGTCGTCATCACCGTTGGGAGCAGGGTTTTTTTTTGTGGCCAAGAAGGATGGCTCTTTGAGACCTTGTATTGATTACTGCCTTCTTAATAAGATCACAGTCAAATTTCAGTACCCTTTGCCGCTGCTGTCTGATTTGTTTGCTCGGATTAAGCGGGCTAGTTGGTTCACCAAGATAGAGCTTCGTGGGGCGTATAATCTTGTGCGAATTAAACAGGGCGATGAATGGAAAACAGCATTTAATACGCCCGAGGGCAATTTTGAGTACCTGGTTATGCCATTCGGGCTTTCTAATGCTCCATTTGTGTTTCAGTCCTTTATGCATGACATCTTCCTAGAGTACCTGGATGGATTCATGATTGTATATTTGGATGATATTTTGGTCTTTTCGGATGATTGGGAGTCTCATGTGAAGCAGGTCAGAATGGTGTTCCAGGTCCTTCGTGCGAATTCCTTGTTTGTGAAGGGGTCGAAATGTCTCTTTGGGGTTCAGAATGTTTCATTTTTGGGTTTCATTTTTTCCCCTTCTACTATCGAGATGGACCCTGTTAAAGTTCAGGCCATTTATGATTGGACTCAGCCGACATCTGTGAAAAACCTGCAGAAGTTCCTGGGCTTTGCTATTTTTTACCGTCGCTTCATCGCTAATTTTTCCAGTGTTGCTAAACCGTTGACTGATTTGACCAAGAAAGGTGCTGATGTGGTCAATTGGTCCTCTGCGGCTGTAGAGGCTTTTCAGGAGTTGAAGCGTCGTTTTTCTTCTGCCCCTGTGTTGTGCCAGCCAGATGTTTCGCTCCCGTTTCAGGTCGAGGTTGATGCTTCTGAGATTGGAGCAGGGGCTGTTTTGTCGCAAAGAAGTTCTGATGGCTCGGTGATGAAACCATGTGCCTTCTTTTCTAGAAAATTCTCGCCTGCTGAGCGCAATTATGATGTTGGCAATCGAGAGTTGTTGGCCATGAAGTGGGCATTCGAGGAGTGGCGACATTGGCTTGAAGGAGCCAAGCATCGCGTGGTGGTCTTGACGGATCACAAGAATTTGACTTATCTCGAGTCTGCCAAATGGTTGAATCCTAGACAGGCTCGATGGTCGCTGTTTTTCTCCCATTTTGATTTTGTGGTTTCGTACCTTCCGGGCTCTAAGAATGTGAAGGCTGATGCCCTGTCAAGGAGTTTTGTGCCTGACTCTCCGGGTGTTCCTGAGCCGGCGGGTATTCTCAAAGAGGGGGTAATTTTGTCTGCCATCTCCCCTGATTTGCGGCGCGTGCTGCAGAAGTTTCAGGCTGATAGACCTGACCGTTGTCCAGCGGAGAAACTGTTTGTCCCTGATAGATGGACTAGTAGAGTTATCTCTGAGGTTCATTGTTCGGTGTTGGCGGGTCATCCTGGAATCTTTGGTACCAGAGATTTGGTGGCTAGATCCTTTTGGTGGCCTTCTTTGTCACGGGATGTGCGTTCTTTTGTGCAGTCCTGTGGGACTTGTGCTCGGGCTAAGCCCTGCTGTTCTCGTGCCAGTGGGTTGCTTTTGCCCTTGCCGGTCCCGAAGAGGCCCTGGACGCATATTTCCATGGATTTTATTTCAGATCTCCCTGTCTCTCAAAGGATGTCGGTCATTTGGGTGGTTTGTGATCGCTTCTCTAAGATGGTCCATTTGGTACCCTTGTCTAAATTGCCTTCCTCCTCTGATTTGGTGCCATTGTTTTTCCAGCATGTGGTTCATCTGCATGGCATTCCAGAGAACATCGTCTCGGACAGAGGTTCCCAGTTTGTTTCGAGGTTTTGGCGGTCCTTTTGTGCTAAGATGGGCATTGATTTGTCTTTTTCTTCGGCTTTTCATCCTCAGACAAATGGCCAAACCGAACGAACTAATCAGACTTTGGAAACATATCTGAGATGCTTTGTTTCTGCTGATCAGGATGATTGGGCGTCCTTCTTGCCTTTGGCTGAGTTCGCCCTTAATAATCGGGCCAGCTCGGCTACTTTGGTTTCGCCTTTTTTCTGTAATTCTGGTTTCCATCCTTGTTTCTCTTCAGGGCAGGTTGAGCCTTCGGACTGTCCTGGTGTGGATACGGTGGTGGACAGGTTGCAGCAGATTTGGACTCATGTGGTGGACAATTTGACATTGTCCCAGGAGAAGGCTCAACGTTTCGCTAACCGCCGGCGCTGTGTTGGTCCCCGACTTCGTGTTGGGAATGTGGTTTGGTTGTCATCTCGTCATGTTCCTATGAAGGTTTCCTCTCCTACGTTTAAGCCTCGTTTCATTGGTCCGTATAAGATTTCTGAAGTTCTCAATCCTGTGTCCTTTCGTTTGGCCCTTCCAGCTTCTTTTGCCATCCATAATGTGTTCCATAGGTTGTTATTGCGGAGATACGTGGCGCCTATGGTTCCTTCCGTTGATCCTCCTGCCCCGGTGTTGGTCGAGGGGGAGTTGGAGTATGTGGTAGAGAAGATTTTGGATTCTCGTGTTTCGAGACGGAAACTCCAGTACCTGGTCAAGTGGAAGGGTTATGGTCAGGAAGATAATTCCTGGGTTTTTGCCTCTGATGTTCATGCTGCCGATCTAGTTCGTGCCTTTCATTTGGCTCGTCCTGATCGGCCTGGGGGCTCTGGTGAGGGTTCGGTGACCCCTCCTCAAGGGGGGGGTATTGTTGTGAATTCTGTTATCGAACTCCCTCCTGTGGTCATGAATGGTACTTCGGTGAGTTCTGTCCATGGACTTCCTCTGGTGGCTGTGAGTGGAGCTGCTGCTTCTGAGGTTCCTTCCACAGGTGACGTAGGTTATTCTTTGGCTGGCTGCTCTATTTAACTACACTCAGATCGTTACTCCATGCCAGCTGTCAATGTTCTTGTATTGGTTCAGTTCGCTCTTGGATCTTTCTGGTGACCTGTCTACTCCAGCAGAAGCTAAGTCCCTGCTAGTTAATTATTTGTTCATTTTTTCCTTGTCCAGCAGGCTTTCATGATTTTTCCTTGCTAGCTGGAAGCTCTGGGATGCAGAGTGGCACCTCCGCACCGTGAGTCGGTGCGGAGGTCTTTTTGCACTCTCTGCGTGGTCTTTTTGTAGTTTTTTGTGCTGACCACAAAGATACCTTTCCTATCCTCAGTCTGTTTAGTAAGTCTGGCCTCCCTTTGCTGAAACCTGTTTCATTTCTGTGTTTGTGACTTTCATCTTAACTCACAGTCAATATTTGTGGGGGGCTGCCTTTTCCTTTGGGGAATTTCTCTGAGGCAAGGTAGGCTTTATTTTCTTTCTTTAGGGCTAGTTAGCTCTTAGGCTGTGAAGAGGCGTCTAGGTCGTGTTAGGTACGCTCCACGGCTATTTCTAGTTGTGTGATAGGATTAGGGGTTGCGGTCAGCAGAGCTCCCACTTCCCAGAGCTTGTCCTGTGTGAGTTTAACCGTCAGGTCGTTCCGGGTGCTCCTAACCACCAGGTCCATAACACCTTCCCCTGCATTAAGGCCTTCCCAATCTGCTGTCCATGAAGCAGGTGCTGATGCCTCCTTCCCACAACCTGCAGTTGTACAGACACAACAGTCAGCAACCATGTGCAGTTCATTGTCCCAGCGCAGCGTTCACTTGTCCCTGCCCAAGATGTTTAACAGAAAGCAGAAAAATCGACCCACCCACCTACAGGCCAAATCGCTAAACACCCTCATAGCCAAATTTGTAGCCCTGGAAATGTTGCCCTTTCGACTTGTGGGAAATGCAACTTCGTTGTGGTGGCAGCCCCACGGTACTCGATTACCATCAGACACTATTTTTCCCTTGTGCCATCAACGCATTACATTAGCATGTGTTACACAATACCAGCCGTGCTCTGGCCAATGCAGTAACCGGGAATATCTACTTTACCACAGACACGTGGACAAGTTCTTGTGGACAAGAATGCTACATTTCCCTTATGGCATATTGTTATGATCTGGTGGTTAGGACAAATAGTGGACCTGGTAGTTAGAGCACCAGGAAAGACTTGATAGAACATTATCATAGGACAAGCTCTGGGAAGTGGAACCTCTGCTGACCGCAATCTCTAATCCTATCACGCACACTAGAAATAGCCGTGGAGCGCTCCTATCATGACCTAGGCGCCTCGTCACAGCCTCAGAACTAGCTAGCCCTAGAGATAGGAAAAATAAGCCTATCTTGCCTCAGAGAAAATTCCCCAAAGAAAAAGGCAGCCCCCCACATATATTGACTGTGAGTTAAGATGAAATCACAGAGATGAAATAGATTTAGCAAAGAGAGGCCCGACTTACTAAACAGACAGAAGATAGGAAAGGTCACTTTGCAGTCAGCACAAAACCCTACAAAAGCCACACAGAGAGTGCAGGGAAAAATATCTTCCGCACCGACTAACGGAGCGGAGGCGCCCCTCTGCGTCCCAGAGCTTCCAGCAAGCAAGGCAAAATTCACATAAGCATGCTGGACAGAAAAGATAGCAAATAAGAAAAAAGCAAGCGAAACTTAGCTTCTGCTGGAGGAAACAGGTAACCAGAAAGATCCAGGAGCGAACTAGACCAATGCTACAACATTGACAGCTGGCATGGGGCAAAGATCCAAGTGGAGTCAAACAGAGCAGCCCACCAACTAATTAGCCTCGTCACCCATGGAAGGAAACTCAGAAACACACACAGGCACCAGAGAAAGTCCATGGACAGAACCAGCCGAAGTACCACCCACGACCACAGGAGGGAGCTCGACAACAGAATTCACAACAGCATCTTAGCTGAACCTTATGGAGTCTTGGACAGAGTCAGAGGCTGGGACATCACACATCTTACCCACACCAAGAATAGCGGGCCCAACTTCCATTAGGGTTTCAGTCTCCTCGTATTACAGTTTCTGTCTCTATTCCTTTCCCTCACCAAAAGTAGGCTCCCCATCACTTCCCAGCTGGGAGGTCTGCCGCACTGCCTTGGCAAAGCGACAGCATGCTCTGCTAAAGCTCATCTTTTTAGGTGATAAAGCTCACAATGCAGTCGAGCTGTTGAAGGTGATAAAAGTACAGACCTATCAGTGTCTCTCCCTGCTGAACCTCCAACCAGGACATGTTGTGTGTGTGATAATGGGTGTAACTTAGTGGCTGCTTTAAAGCTCGGCAAGCTGGTAAACACGTTCCAAGCATGGCCAACGTGCTGACCTTGGTTGTACAGCATTTTTTAAAAACATACCCTGACTTGCCGGACCTACTTGCCAAGGTACGGCGTGTTAGCGCACATTTCCAAAAGTCATCTCAGGCTTTTGGTGGACTAATTTTGCTGCAGAAATGCTTTAATTTGCCTTGTCACCAACTGATTTGTGATCTGCCCACATGCTATAATTTGACCTTTAATAATAATAATAATAATAATATTAAACACTAGTAATTTTATTTCTATAGCGTAAACATATTCTGCAGCACTTTACATTTTAGAGGCGACTTATACAGACAATAAAAGACTGTCATGGTTAGGATAGGGTTAATGTTGTTAGCCTCTGTTTCAAGATGGGAGGGCTATTTGTACTCGCTCCTAACCTGGTATCCTTGTCAGCTATAGGTTTTCTGCAGTCTGTATGTTGACCTCTGTAGTGCATGCTGGCTTGCTTTGTGTCTTGCTGTCACCTGCTTTATTCGCTTTCCTGGATTACTGACCCCTGGCTTGGCTTCTAACTATTCTCTGACTCTCCCTGTTGGTATCTTGTAATCTCCTGGCTATGACCTCGGCTTGCTTCACTATTCTTTTATGCCTGTCCCTTCTCTGTTTCCCCAGCGTCTGGCTCTGCCCCTGACCGCCTCCCACTCTGTCACATGATCGTAGGTCCTTTTGCTTTACCTGGTCACTCTGTCTCATGTGAAAGGTCCCGTTGGTGTTCATGTTAGTTACCCGGTTTCTGGTTCAGCTCCGTTGCTGCTGAGTGCAGTTTCCCGTGCAGCATTTATACCCGGGTATTGTGACATTATAGCTGACCTGATAGTTTTCTCCCTGGTGTGGGGGGTGGTGTTTGTATGCCATGAGCAAGCCCTGGCCCACTCGCACCAACAGGTGCAGAGATGTGGCAGGTGCTTTACAGGTGTCTGCTCCAATTCGGTCCCGGGAGGGGGTCCCTCTGATGTATCTTTAGCGGACCCCGAACCGCCGGTAAAATTACCTGACACTTTTTCTGGAGATAAAAAATTGTTCAGGGTCTTTAAGGAGGGATGTAAATTGTTTTTTGAGTTACGTCCCCGGGCCTCTGGAAATGAAAGGCAGAGGTTGGGAGTAGTTATGTCTTTATTAAAGGAGTCCCCGCAGTTTCTTGGAAGGATGCAGCCCTGAGGGGGTTGTTCCGCATGGGTCTGTCCAACCGTCTGACGGACGCTCTAGTACTTCATCCTCCTCCTTATACCCTGGAGGACGCCATGACACAGGCAGTTCGAATGGACCGCAGACTCCGTGCTAGAGGAATGATGCAACAGGAGACTTCCTTATTCTCTAAGTTATGTGACTCTGCACCTGTATCAGAACCCATGGAGATTAGGTCAGTCTCGGTCTCTGAAAGTGAGAGAAGACACTGCAGAGACAATCAACTGTGCATTTACTGTGGAGCCTCTGGACATTGGAAAAGGAACTGTCCATCCTGCCCTTCTGTGAAACCATCTGAGAAACGACTGAGTCTGGGAAACAATCTAGGAGGTTGTCCAGACTCCCAGGTACATTTTTTCTCGCTTACAAAACTTGTGCTCTAGGTGAAATTGCTGGCAGTTCTGTGGTGACCACCGCTTTTGTTGACTGCGGTTCTTCCATTAATTTGATTGATGCCCAAGTTGTGACTCGTAATAAGATAGGGACAGTTAGGTTGAAAAACCCTGTTAAAATTGTGGCTGTTGATTCGTCCCCTCTTACCCGGGATGGAATTTGCTTCAAAACTGATGTTTTTTCTCTGAAAGTGGGTTCCACTCATGTGGAGCAATTAAGTTGTTTTGTATTGAATAATCTGCCTTCAGGACTGGTTCTGAAATGCCCTGGCTGCAAGGCCACAATCCCGCCATTGATTGGGTGACGGGGGAGATTACTCAATGGAGATATAATGGTCCATGTTGTAAACTGGGACCTTTTGTTAACCTGATAAAGTCTGTATCTGTGTCGTCTGTCGGTCTGGAGGTTATTCCGGAGTACCTGAATGACTTCGAAGACGTGTTTTCCGAAAGTGAGGCCGAGGCGCTTCCACCACATCGACCTGGTGATTGTGCTATTAATTTAATCCCAGGAGCCAAATTACCCAAGGCTCATTTATACAATTTGTCTGTAATCACCCGGTCACATGACGCTCATGTGACTAGGGAATTGTGGGATAAAAGGTCCTGATGGATAGGAACGAGCAATTCCCCTTGAGAAAGTAGGCAAGAGAGCAGCGAAACGCGCATCGGGGGTTGAGCCCAATCCAGGGACCCCAGTACTGGGTAAGATCCGGATATGGTTTATGTTCTGGTGGGGGCTGTGTTACGTTATTTGGCATTCTACCTATGTTGCTCCCTAGGACATTCCCCATAATTAGCCTCACTTAGGACTATTGTCTATGGCCAGACCTTTATTACTTCAGCAATATTGGCGTTATTTGTTACCAATTTGATAGATAGGCGGGTCTGGCACTCTGGTCCTTTTTGTGGGGGTGTGGGCATTATGGATCTTTCATGTATGCATCATTATATGCCAACAAGGTTATATTGTGATACCTATTGTTAACATAAGATACTGGCACTGATGTATTTTCCTCTGGTGTTTTCTGGTGTTTTCTATTGGTGTTTTTTAAGTCTGTTAGTTTTTAATAATTTTTCTAATAAAGTTTATATTGAATTTTCCTAAACGCTCCTGTTGTCCTCCTGTGTATATACAATTTGTCTGGGCCTGAGCGCCAAGCCATGAAAGAGTACATCACTGAGAGTCTCCGTAAGGGGCATATTCGGACTTCTGTTTCACTCGTCGCAGCGGGGTTTTTCTTTGTGAAGAAAAAAGATGGTGGTTTGCGACTGTGCCTTGACTTTCGGGAACTGAATAAGATCACTGTGAAAAACACGTATCCTCTTCCTTTGATTCCTAATTTATATAATCAACTCACTGGGGCCAAATGGTTTTCTAAGCTTGACTTACGAGGGGCTTATAACCTGATCAGGATTCCAGAGGGAGATAAATGGAAAACAGCTTTTCTAACTACCGAGGGCTTATTTGAAAATTTGGTTATGCCCTTCGGTCTCACTAACGCCCCTACTGTGTTCCAGAATTTTATTAATGTTTTTCCTGACCTGATTGGGTGCTATGTTGTCATTTACCTGGATGACATCTTGATATACTCAGGGGACATTCAGTCTCACTTACATCATCTTCAGACAGTTCTTGTGAGACTCAGGGTTATTATTATTATTATTATTATTTATTTATATAGCACCATTGATTCCATGGTGCTGTACATGAGAAGGGGCTACATACAAGTTACAAATATCACATACAGTAAACAAACTAACAATGACGGACTGATACAGAGGGGCGAGGACCCTGCCCTTGCGGGCTTACATTCTACAGGATTATGGGGAAGGAGACAGTAGGTTGAGGGTTGCAGGAGCTCCGGTGTTGGTGGGGCGGTAGCTCCGGTGTTGGTGAGGCGGTAGCTCCGGTGTTGGTGAGGCGGTAGCTTCGATAGTGATGAGGCAGCAGCGGTGTCAGTGCAGGCTGTAGGCTTTCCTGAAGAGATGAGTTTTCAGGTTCCGTCTGAAGGATCCGACTGTGGTTGATAGTCAGGGTGAACCATTTATACACAAAACTGGAGAAGTGCTCATTATTTATGCAAGAACTGTCTTTTCTGGGATTAATTGTATCTGGGGATGGGCTCCGCATGAACCCGGGGAAGGTTCAGGCCATCTCTGATTGGGTGCAACCTCATGACCTAAAGGGGTTGCAGCGACTTCTGGGCTTCGCTAACTATTATAGGAAGTTCATTAAAGGGTTTTCGCAGGTGGTGAAACCCTTAATGGCCCTCACACTAAAAGGGGCGGAGGTAAAAAATTGGTCCAAGGCCGCAAAAAATTCCTTCCAGACACTGAAGAAATGTTTTGTTTCAGTCCCCGTGTTGATACAACCCGATCCGTCGAGACCTTTTATTATAGAGGTTGACGCATCGGAGGTGGGGGTGGGTGCAGTGTTGTCTTAGGGCCCATCCTCCCTTACTAACCTTAAACCCTGTGCCTTTTTCTCTAAAAAATTATCTTCGGGTGAGAGAAATTATGATGTCGGTAGCAGGGAATTGTTGGCAATTAAATTGGCCTTCAAAGAATGGAGGCATTTTTGGAGGGGACTGTTCATCCCATTATGGTCATCACTGATCATAAAAATTTAGCCTATACCGAGTTTGCTAAGAGATTGACCCCCAGACAGGCTCGGTGGGCACTTTTTTTTTCTCGGTTTCATTTTACCATTACATTCTGACCAGGGTCTAAAAAAGTAAAGGCGGATGCTTTATCCCGAGTTTTGATTGTATGTCCCCTCCAGAACCTCCTTCCTCCATTGTTCAACCTGGAGTGGTTGTGGCTGAAATCTCATCTAAGTTACAGAGAGAGATTTTGGAAGCACAGTCACAAGCTCCCAAGAATAAACCCTCTGACAAATTGTTTGTACCCGATCATTTCCATCTCACACTTCTGCAAGAATTTCATGAAACTGTGTTGAGTGCACACCCTGGGATTGCAGCTACCCAGGGGGCAGTAGCTAGGAATTTTTGGTGGCCTTCTATGGGTACTGATATTAAAAAATTTGTGAATACTTGTGGGGTGTGTGCTCGCTCTAAGGGTACCGTCACACAGTGGCACTTTGATCGCTAGGACGGCACGATCCGTGACGTTCCAGCGATATCCTTACGATCTCGCTGTGTCTGACACGCTACTGCGATCAGGGACCCCGCTGAGAATCGTACGTCGTAGCAGATCGTTTGAAACTTTCTTTCGTTGCTGGATCTCCCGCTGACATCGCTGAATCGGCGTGTGTGACGCCGATTCAGCGATGTCTTCACTGGTAACCAGGGTAAACATCGGGTACAGGGCCGCGCTTAGTAACCCGATGTTTACCCTGGTTACCAGCGTAAACGTAAAAAAAAAAAACACTACATACTTACCTTCCGTGTCTGTCCTCCGGCGCTGTGCTTCTCTGCACTGGCTGTGAGCGCCGGCCAGCCGGAAAGTACAGCGGTGACGTCACCGCTCTGCTTTACGGTTGACCGGCGCTGACTGTGCAGAGGAAAGCACAGCGCCGGAGGACAGACATGGAAGGTAAGTATGTAGTGTTTGGTTTTTTTACGTTTACGCTGGTAACCAGGGTAAACATCGGGTTACTAAGCGCGGCCCTGCGCTTAGTAACCCGATGTTTACCCTGGTTTCCAGGGGACTTCGGGATCGTTGGTCGCTGGAGAGCAGTCTGTGTGACAGCTCTCCAACGACCACTGTTGTGAATTCTGTTATCGAACTCCCTCCTGTGGTCATGAATGGTACTTCAGCGAGTTCTGTCCATGGACTCCCTCTGGTGGCTGTGAGTGGAGCTGCTGCTTCTGAGGTTCCTTCCACAGGTGACGTAGTTTATTCTTTGGCTGGCTGCTCTATTTAAGTCCACTCAGATCGTTACTCCATGCCAGCTGTCAATGTTCTTGTACTGGTTCAGTTCGCTCTTGGATCTTTCTGGTGACCTGTCTACTCCAGCAGAAGCTAAGTCCCTGCTAGTTAATTATTTGTTCATTGTTTCCTTGTCCAGCTTGCTATCATGATTTTGCCTTGCTAGCTGGAAGCTCTGGGATGCAGAGTGGCACCTCCGCACCGTGAGTCGGTGCGGAGGTCTTTTTGCACACTCTGCGTGGTCTTTTTGTAGTTTTTTGTGCTGACCGCAAAGATACCTTTCCTATCCTCAGTCTGTTTAGTAAGTCTGGCCTCCCTTTGCTGAAACCTGTTTCATTTCTGTGTTTGTGACTTCATCTTAACTCACAGTCAATATATGTGGGGGGCTGCCTTTTCCTTTGGGGAATTTCTCTGAGGCAAGGTAGGCTTTATTTTCTATCTCTAGGGCTAGTTAGCTCTTAGGCCGTGAAGAGGCGTCTAGGCAGAGTTAGTGTAACATCTCTGCTGGCATCACAGCATGGCCTCACATCTCTCACACAATCTTACCCACTGCTCCAGGTCATGATGTGGTTTCTGTTTCTGGCCAGCTCCATAGTCTGTTCCTCTGCTCTGTGCATGCCTCATGGCTATGTGTATAGGGGGCCGGCGCCTGAACTCTCTGATTCTTATAGGAATCAGGTGCACCTGTCCAATCAGTTCCTGACCAATTACCGAGCGGCTTCCTGTATATAGTGCAGCTCCACCCTGTGGTCTGGGCCTGTGCAATGTGTTTGCTCAGTTAGTGTTTTGCTTCTGAGTTTGCCAGGTCTAGCTCTGTGTTGCTCCCTCTCTGGAGGCTTTTCTCTGTGCATTTGCCTTTATCTTTGTCCGCCCTCCAGGAGGCAGAATATCCTGGTCCCTGTGTCTTTGTCCCTGTGTCTTTGTCCTTGTGTCTTGTTCCATTGCCTTGTCTGTACTTAGTCTTGTCTCGATCTCCTTGTCTGTGGCTTCCTTCCCTGCTGTGTCTTTCCTTGTGTTCTCAGTCTGCTTACACTCCGCACTCTTGCGGCTCTGCATCTTGGTGGCATTACCGCTGCTCCGCACTTCTGCGGTTCTGCTCCGTCTTACTCTGCTTCGCTCCCGTTGCTGCAGAAACCTCTTGCTGCAGTTCCTCTCTGCAATCCTTGCGGTTCCACTTTGCTTAGCTTCTGCAGTATCTCTTGCTGCAGCTTCTCTCCACATTCTTTGTGGCTCTGCTCAGCTTTTGTCGCTACGCTACCGCTTGCTGCTTTTCCATTCCTATCTGCAGTCTTTCACTCCTCTCCTGTGTGAACAGGTCCCTACCTGTTCCTCCAAACTATATATCCCTACCTGTTCCTTCATCTCACTCACAATTGGACTGCACTCGGGTGTCATCTGAGTGCAGCCTGATTCTAATATCTCATCAGCTAGTCCTGTGTTTCCTGCCGTCCTAGCCAGTCCAGTCTCCTGCCGTCCTAGTTAGCCCTGTGTTCTCTGCCGTGTCTCTGCCAGCCCTGTGTTCCAAATTACATATCTGTACCTGCACGTCCTGTGTGAACAGGTCCCTACCTGTTCCTCCAAACTATATATCCCTACCTGTTCCTCCAAACTATATATCCCTACCTGTTCCTTCATCTCACTCAAAATTGGACTGCACTCGGGTGTCATCTGAGTGCAGTCTGATTCTAATATCTCATCAGCTAGTCCTGTGTTTCCTGCCGTCCTAGCCAGTCCTGTCTCCTGCCGTCCTAAGTCAGTCCTGTGTCTCCTGCCGTCCTAGCAAGCCCTGTGTTCTCTGCCGTGTCTCTGCCGTGTCTCTGCCAGCCCTGTGTTCCAAACTACATATCTGTACCTGCACGTCCAGTGTGAACAGGCCCTTACCTGTTCCTTCATATACCACATCAACCAGTCCTGTGTTCTCTGCCGTGCCTCCCAATCCTGTGTTCCTGCCAGTCCTGCAGTTCCTGCCCTGCCTTCCAGTCCTGTGTTCCTGCTGTCCTAGCCAGTCCTGTTTCCTGCCGTGTCTCTGCCAGCCCTGTGTTCTCTGCCGTGTCTCTGCCAGCCCTGTCTCAGCCGTGCCAGCCTACTCGTCTGTGTTCCAGCCATGCTCTTCTGCCAGTCCTGCCTAATGCCCGCACCAATCCTGGTGTTCCTGTCTCCCAAGTGGGATCAGCAGCCATAGCCAGACACCACCCTGGAGTAGCACCTGGCAGCTGCCTGCTGCACAAGCCTGACCTCACCATCAGAGGCTCCAGTGAAAACCCAGGCAGCTGTCATAGTCACGCCCCTTCCAGGGTAGTCTGGTTTGTGGCACAGTGGGGCCACAAAACCCCCGAGCTCACGCCCACCAGTCAGGGCGCGAGCGTAACAGTTAGGTACGCTCCACGGCTATTTCTAGTTGTGTGATAGGATTAGGGGTTGCGGTCAGCAGAGCTCCCACTTCCCAGAGCTTGTCCTGTGTGAGTTTAACCATCAGGTCGTTCCCGGTGCTCCTAACCACCAGGTCATAACAGTACAGCTGGCCCAAAGTATTAATGCATCTCAATAGAGGGATAAGAGAAGTTCTGAGATCATTTTTTTTCTCTGCAGTGTGTTTTGTCTTTCTTTTCCCCTTAACCTCTGGGAGGTTCAGGACACAGGTGTAGATATGGACATTCAAGGTCTGTCCTCTTGTGTGGATCATCTCACTGCAAGGGTACAAAACATTCAAGATTTTGTGGTTCAGAATCCGATGTTAGAGCCTAGAATTCCAATTCCTGATTTGTTTTCTGGGGATAGATCTAAGTTCCTGAATTTCAAAAATAATTGTAAACTGTTTCTAGCTTTGAAACCCCGCTCCTCTGGTGACCCCGTTCAACAAGTAAAAATCATTATTTCTTTGTTGCGTGGTGACCCTCAAGACTGGGCATTTTCCATTGTGCCAGGAGATCCTGCATTGCGTGATGTAGATGCGTTTTTTCTGGCGCTTGGATTGCTTTATGATGAACCAAATTCTGTGGATCAGGCAGAGAAAATCTTGCTGGCTTTGTGTCAGGGTCAGGATGAAGCGGAGGTGTATTGTCAGAAGTTTAGAAAGTGGTCTGTGCTTACTCAGTGGAATGAGTGTGCCCTGGCGGCAATTTTCAGAAAGGGTCATTCTGAAGCCCTTAAGGATGTCATGGTGGGATTTCCCATGCCTGCTAGTCTGAATGAGTCTATGTCCTTGGCCATTCAGATCGATCGGCGCTTGCGTGAGCGCAAAGCTGTGCACCATTTGGCGGTATTCTCTGAGCATAGGCCTGAGCCTATGCAATGTGATAGGACTTTGACCAGAGCTGAACGGCAAGAACACAGACGTCGGAATGGGCTGTGTTTTTACTGTGGTGATTCCACTCATGCTATCTCCGATTGTCCTAAGCGCACTAAGCGGTTCACTAGGTCTGCCACCATTGGTACGGTACAGTCTAAATTTCTTTTGTCCATTACTCTGATTTGCTCTTTGTCGTCCTATTCTGTTATGGCATTTGTGGATTCAGGCGCTGCCCTGAATTTGATGGACTTGGAGTTTGCCAGGTGCTGTGGTTTTTTCTTGGAGCCCTTGCAGTATCCTATTCCATTGAGAGGAATTGATGCTACGCCTTTGGCCAAGAATAAGCCTCAGTACTGGACTCAATTGACCATGTGCATGGCTCCTGCACATCAGGAGGATATTCGCTTTTTGGTGTTGCATAATCTGCATGATGTGGTCGTTTTGGGGTTGCCATGGCTACAGGTCCATAATCCAGTATTGGATTGGAAATCTATGTCTGTGTCCGGCTGGGGTTGTCAGGGAATACATGGTGATGTTCCATTGCTGTCAATTTCGCCTTCCACTCCTTCTGAAGTCCCTGAGTTTTTGTCAGATTACCGGGATGTATTTGATGAGTCCAAATCCGGTGCCCTACCTCCTCATAGGGATTGCGATTGTGCTATTGATTTGATTCCTGGTGGTAAGTTTCCTAAGGGCCGACTGTTTAATTTATCTGTGCCAGAGCACGCCGCTATGCGGAATTATATAAAGGAATCCTTGGAGAAAGGTCATATTCGCCCGTCGTCATCACCGTTGGAAGCAGGGTTCTTTTTTGTGGCCAAGAAGGATGGTTCTTTGAGACCTTGTATTGATTACCGCCTTCTTAATAAGATCACAGTCAAATTTCAGTACCCTTTGCCGCTGCTGTCTGATTTGTTTGCTCGGATTAAGGGGGCTAGTTGGTTCACCAAGATAGATCTTCGAGGGGCGTATAATCTTGTGCGAATTAAACAGGGTGATGAATGGAAAACAGCATTTAATACGCCCGAGGGCCATTTTGAGTACCTGGTTATGCCATTCGGGCTTTCTAATGCTCCATCTGTGTTTCAGTCCTTTATGCATGACATCTTCCGAAAGTACCTGGATAGATTCATGATTGTATATTTGGATGATATTCTGGTCTTTTCGGATGATTGGGAGTCTCATGTGAAGCAGGTCAGAATGGTGTTCCAGGTCCTTCGTGCGAATTCCTTGTTTGTGAAGGGGTCAAAATGTCTCTTTGGAGTTCAGAAGGTTTCATTTTTGGGTTTCATTTTTTCCCCTTCTACTATCGAGATTGACCCTGTTAAAGTTCAGGCCATTTATGATTGGACTCAGCCGACATCTGTGAAGAGCCTGCAGAAGTTCCTGGGCTTTGCTAATTTTTACCGTCGCTTCTTCGCTAATTTTTCTAGTGTTGCTAAACCGTTGACTGATTTGACCAAGAAAGGTGCTGATGTGGTCAATTGGTCCTCTGCGGCTGCAGAGGCTTTTCAGGAGTTGAAGCGTCGTTTTTCTTCTTCCCCTGTGTTCTGCCAGCCAGATGTTTCGCTCCCGTTTCAGGTCGAGGTTGATGCTTCTGAGATTGGAGCAGGGGCTGTTTTGTTGCAAAGAAGTTCTGATGGCTCGGTGATGAAACCATGTGCCTTCTTTTCTAGAAAATTCTCGCCTGCTGAGCGCAAATATGATGTTGGCAATCGAGAGTTGTTGGCCATGAAGTGGGCATTCGAGGAGTGGCGACATTGGCTTGAAGGAGCCAAGCATCGCGTGGTGGTCTTGACGGATCACAAGAATTTGACTTATCTCGAGTCTGCCAAACGGTTGAATCCTAGACAGGCTCGATGGTCGCTGTTTTTCTCCCGTTTTGATTTTGTGGTTTCGTATCTTCCGGGCTCTAAGAATGTGAAGGCTGATGCCCTGTCAAGGAGTTTTGTGCCTGACTCTCTGGGTGTTCCTGAGCGGGCGGGTATTCTCAAGGGGGGGGGGTAATTTTGTCTGCCATCTCCCCTGATTTGCGGCGGGTGCTGCAGAAGTTTCAGGCTGATAGACCTGACCGTTGTCCAGCGGAGAAACTGTTTGTCCCTGATAGATGGACTAGTAGAGTTATCTCTGAGGTTCATTGTTCGGTGTTGGCGGGTCATCCTGGAATCTTTGGTACCAGAGATTTGGTGGCTAGATCCTTTTGGTGGCCTTCTTTGTCACGGGATGTGCGTTCTTTTGTGCAGTCCTGTGGGACTTGTGCTCAGGCTAAGCCCTGCTGTTCTCGTGCCAGTGGGTTGCTTTTGCCCTTGCCAGTCCCGAAGAGGCCCTGGACGCATATTTCCATGGATTTTATTTCAGATCTCCCTGTCTCTCAAAGGATGTCGGTCATTTGGGTGGTTTGTGATCGCTTCTCTAAGATGGTCCATTTGGTACCCTTGTCTAAATTGCCTTCCTCCTCTGATTTGGTGCCATTGTTTTTCCAGCATGTGGTTCGTTTGCATGGCATTCCGGAGAACATCGTCTCAAACAGAGGTTCCCAGTTTGTTTCGAGGTTTTGGCGGTCCTTTTGTGCTAAGATGGGAATTGATTTGTCTTTTTCTTCGGCTTTCCATCCTCAGACAAATGGCCAAACCGAACGAACTAATCAGACTTTGGAAACATATCTGAGATGCTTTGTTTCTGCTGATCAGGATGATTGGGTGTCCTTCTTGCCTTTGGCTGAGTTCGCCCTTAATAATCGGGCCAGCTCGGCTACTTTGGTTTCGCCTTTTTTCTGTAATTCTGGTTTCCATCCTCGTTTCTCTTCAGGGCAGGTTGAGCCTTCGGACTGTCCTGGTGTGGATACTGTGGTGGACAGGTTGCAGCAGATTTGGACTCATGTGGTGGACAATTTGACATTGTCCCAGGAGAAGGCTCAACGTTTCGCTAACCGCCGGTGCTGTGTTGGTCCCCGACTTCGTGTTGGGGATTTGGTTTGGTTGTCGTCTCGTTATGTTCCTATGAAGGTTTCCTCTCCTAAGTTTAAGCCTCGTTTCATTGGTCCGTATCAGATTTCTGAAGTTCTCAATCCTGTGTCATTTCGTTTGGCCCTTCCAGCTTCTTTTGCCATCCATAATGTGTTCCATAGGTCGTTATTGCGGAGATACGTGGCGCCCATGGTTCCCTCCGTTGATCCTCCTGCCCCGGTGTTGGTCGAGGGGGAGTTGGAGTATGTGGTGGAGAAGATTTTGGATTCTCATATTTCGAGACGGAAACTCCAGTACCTGGTCAAGTGGAAGGGTTATGGTCAGGAAGATAATTCCTGGTTTTTTGCCTCTGATGTTCATGCTGCCGATCTAGTTCGTGCCTTTCATTTGGCTCGTCCTGATCGGCCTGGGGGCTCTGGTGAGGGTTCGGTGACCCCTCCTCAAGGGGGGGGGTACTGTTGTGAATTCTGTTATCGAACTCCCTCCTGTGGTCATGAATGGTACTTCGGCGAGTTCTGTCCATGGACTCCCTCTGGTGGCTGTGAGTGGAGCTGCTGCTTCTGAGGTTCCTTCCACAGGTGACGTAGGTTATTCTTTGGCTGGCTGCTCTATTTAACTCCACTCAGATCGTTACTCCATGCCAGCTGTCAATGTTCTTGTACTGGTTCAGTTCGCTCTTGGATCTTTCTGGTGACCTGTCTACTCCAGCAGAAGCTAAGTCCCTGCTAGTTAATTATTTGTTCATTGTTTCCTTGTCCAGCTTGCTATCATGATTTTGCCTTGCTAGCTAGAAGCTCTGGGATGCAGAGTGGCACCTCCGCACCGTGAGTCGGTGCGGAGGTCTTTTTGCACACTCTGCGTGGTCTTTTTGTAGTTTTTTGTGCTGACCGCAAAGATACCTTTCCTATCCTCAGTCTGTTTGGTAAGTCTAGCCTCCCTTTGCTGAAACCTGTTTCATTTCTGTGTTTGTGACTTCATCTTATCTCACAGTCAATATATGTGGGGGCTGCCTTTTCCTTTGGGAAATTTCTCTGAGGCAAGGTAGGCTTTATTTTCTATCTCTAGGGCTAGTTAGCTCTTAGGCCGTGAAGAGACGTCTAGGCAGAGTTAGGTACGCTCCACGGCTATTTCTAGTTGTGTGATAGGATTAGGGGTTGCGGTCAGCAGAGCTCCCACTTCCCAGAGCTTGTCCTGTGTGAGTTTAACCATCAGGTCATTCCGGGTGCTCCTAACCACCAGGTCCATAACAGACCACACAGTGACGCTGCAGCGATCGACATCGTTGTCGTATCGCTGCAGCGTCGTTTCAGTGTGACGGTACCCTAAGAGCTCTCTTGTTCGGCCAGCCGGGGAATTGGTACCTTTACTAATTCCAGATAAGCCTTGGACACACCTGTCCATGGATTTTATCACTAATCTTCCTCTTTCAAAGGGCAACTCTGTAGTCTGGGTAGTGGTTGATAAGTTTTCTAAACAAGCCCACTTTGTGCCGTTATCTGCATTGCCTTCTGCTGAAACCTTAGCTGGTTTGTTCATTCAGCATATAGTTCGGTTACATGGGGTCCCTATAAAATGTGGTGTCTGACAGGGGTGTGAAATTTGTTGCTAGATTTTGGAGGGCTTTTTGTAAGAAGTCGGGGGTTACGTTGTCTTTCTCCTCTGCATATCACCCAGAATCTAATGGTCAGACTGAACGCACCAACCAGTCATTGGAACAAATTTTAAGATGCCTTGCCTCTTCCAGACAGGAGGACTGATGTGAGGTATTACCCATGGCAGAATTTGCATTCAACTGTCGTATTAATCAGTCTACTGGCAAATCTCCTTTTCAGGTCAACTATGGATTTGTTCCGCAATTTGGAGAAAAGTGCATGGTAACAATTATTTTCATTATTCTGACCAGCTATAATGTAAGATATCGGGTGTTCATGTAATGCTATTTAAACCAGTTATTAACCAAAATGTGTAAAAGTACAGACACTATTAAATGCATAAAGCATGTGAGAACAAGATACAAGGTGTAACAAACGGAAGCGGAGGCACAGGTGTTGAAGTTCACATTCTTTCTTTATTGATAAATCTGTAGAACATCGGGACAACAGTCCGGGGGGCTCCAAAAGGGGGCGTAACTACGTGAGCCCCAGACACCCGTAGTAAGTCCACTCGAGCACGGTCAGAATGGAACGCCTGGAGGACACGGGTGCAACCTCCAGTTAGACCCCGGACACGTGGCAGCTGTCCCAGAGGGACAAACGGACAAGCAGAGGTAACAGATATCGTGGAGCTGACCGGTGGATTCTGGGTGTTCCGGTAGGAGCTGACACCAGTGATACTGGTGTTGTCCAGAGTTACAGATGGCTGAATAGCGGGACATGACAGTACTGGGTTAGACAGAACAGACGTCGTCCAGGATAGCAGGCGGATGATAATCTGCGGAGACAAACAGTGTAAGTGGAGTACTGGCAAAACACTGCAGAAACTAAGCACACACTCGCTGAAACCGGAAGCTAGCAACAGAGGATACTTATTGCTCCGACATCACCCTATGGCACAGGGGCTAGAAATAGTAATCACTAACACGCCATTCGTCAGAATAACTTTTTGAAAAATGCGTACTGTCTCTTTAAGAGACCGGGAGCGCAAGGTTCTTCAAAACATTGAATACTATACCAAGATGGTGAGCGCTCATGATGCTTTTGTCAGCATAACCATACCCATGCTCTGTCTATTAAAATGTTCGCTGCAGAATCTCAAAGAGGAAGCTTTGAATGCTAAGCAAGTGGATATGGAGCAAGATTTTACAGTGGCTGATACCACACAGACCACCTTTTTTAGTATGGTCTTAAGGGTCTTATTAAATCTCCCCATACCTGTCGGTATGTGGGTGGAACCCCGATGTGTGTACCGGTTTAATCTGGAGCAGCTTACATAGCTCACTGGTCATCTTGGACATAAAAGGAGTCTACTGATCTGTAAGGATCTTCTTTGGCAGCCCAAGGCAATAAAACATGACAAATAGCTCGTGGGCTATTATCTTGGTTGAAGAGGTATCACCTCTGGGTACCGGGTGGCGTAGTCCACTATGACCAGAATATGTTGATGGCCACGGGCGGATTTCACTATGGAGCCTACCAGTTCCATTGCCATCTGCTTAAATGGTACCTC
Source organism: Ranitomeya imitator (assembly GCF_032444005.1). Taxonomy (NCBI): domain Eukaryota; kingdom Metazoa; phylum Chordata; class Amphibia; order Anura; family Dendrobatidae; genus Ranitomeya; species Ranitomeya imitator. The sequence goes on from NC_091282.1 coordinate 1,035,894,474, forward strand.
TATGATGGGCAGAGGTACCAATGGACTCCGCTAGTTCACGGTGGGTGAGGATAGTTGGCACTCCGGACATGTGTCATAATACCTCTGGACCTCCGCATGGACCTCAGGCCAAAAAATACTGCAGAATGCTCTCCTGCATCTTTTTGGCCCCCAAGTGCCCTCCCAGCATATGGGTATGAGCCATGTCGAACACCGCCTGATGGTTGGGGCACCACCAGCTGTTCCATCACCTCATCATGGATTTTATCTACCCGGTATAACAACTCCCTTCTGGTGGATAGCTATGCAAGGAAAAATTGCCTCAGCAACTGGTTACTGAGCTATCCCATTGATTTCAACCACCCTTTCTTGTACCCGGGCCAGGATGGGATCCTGGAGCTTAGCTGTAATGAACTTACCAGAGGCCACCTCCAGCTCATTTTTATTTTAACGCAAATCCTGTATTTTTAGTGTCAAGATGACTTTTCATGATTTGTGTGGATTTTTTTCACTTTTTTACACATTTTATTTCAATTTTTTTTTCACTTAGTTCCACTGTGGGACGTGTATATTTATTACTTTGATTACTGGTCTACATTATAGAGTTCGTATACTGCAGTGACGGAGACCTGTCAATATCTCACTCACTCAGCCTGTTAGACCCTGAGTAAGTGAGAACTAAAAGGCCACTGTACCATGGGGTCAGCAGATGACCTTATGATACCATGGCAATGATCGGCACCGATTATGATTAAGGGGGGTCAATACGGTCAAAGGGGGTGCTGTCGTGATTGAATATTTAAGGGATTAATCAGCTATAATCTGTTCCAAAACTGGCTGGAACCGATGTTACAGTGTGTCAGTTGTTATGAACAGCTTTCACCCACGGGAAATGCTCCCACAGCAGGGTGCTATCCACTTATTCTTGACCCCCATTTTAAAATGGCAGTTAGAAATAAGGCCCTTTAAAGACCACAGTTTTAATGGGTAATAATGATCGTTAAAGAATTTCAGAGAATCTATTAGCACGATTTTGTAATGTAAAGTAAAGACATGGCTGTAATGGTGCTCATTACATTGATACTTTTGGTGAAGAAATCCACTTTGTTGTCCTCTAATCATGTGAAGTTTTCTACCAATCATGTCTTCTCCTCCCTGTCTGTGATTCCTCAGCCCCCTGCCTGCCTATGGTCTTTGAGTGAGAGGTCACTGCTGAGATTTCAAAAAGAGAAGGAAGGTTATTCACAGACCAGAGGCAGGCAAAGGGGCTGGAGTATCACAGACAGGGATGTGAAGACCCAGCGCATGGTCCGGCCCCTGTGCACTGAAACCTAATTAGCAGAAAGCTTCAATGGTGATTAAAAAAGAACCACAAATTTATCTAAAGACACGTTGAAAAAACGAAGAGATTTTTCATCAGTTACACGAGAGCTCCGGAGGGCTCACATTGTATATTCATGGTCTCCTTCCTCTACCCTTATGATAAAACTCTTGTCCGGAACTGTACATGTCGCAAACCCAGTGGAGGGCTTGTCCTTTCTACAGCACCATGGCCTAAATCCTTCTGGAACTTCCAGGCAACATGGCCTGAAATCTCTTGCAACCTACAATGGCCCTGCTTGAATTGTAGCTCTATTTTGCACACTTTGACATCTACTTTTACAATACCTTATACAGGTTACAGTAGTTCTTCTTCCCAATAATTAGCTTTGATATTGAGCCAGATATTTTTGCCGCCCACATAGTCGCAGGATCACCAAAGGGTGCTTCCGGACATAAGCTACCACATAACATACATTAAGATCAAGTTCACAACAGGCCTTCGTATCCTACTACCTACTACCTACTGATTACTCAATATGGTTTTAGATGATTACTCAATGAACCTACACAAAACTTTACCTATGCCATTTTAATAGCCTACTGCGTTATTTCACCCTAAGCTACTATGTTTTAGCGAAACTGCACAAAGTATTTGTTATCTCAATATGTTTATACTAATCGACTGTATAATCGCCTGTTTCCCCTATTGCTAGAGGGGTTTGCTTTTCCTTACCTCCATATCCCACCCTTTCCCCTCCGTCCTTCCCTAGCCAATCCTTTTGTTACTGTTAATGTTATTTTTCCCCTTACCCCCCCCCCCCTCTTCATTTCCCTTCCCTTTACCCCCCCCCCCCCCTCCCCTACCCACCTCTCATAATTACCCTATTTTAGTTGAAAATCCAATAAAATTGTTTGGAAAAAAAAAAAAGAACCACAAAGTGGATTTCTTCACCAAAGGTATCAATTTAATCAGTATAACTGCACTTTTACGGTCATGTCTTAACATTACAAAATTATGCTGACAGATTCTCTTACAAGTCCTATAAAATATATCGTAACATAAAAAAAAATTGCACTGAATTTTGGATGTAAATAAAAATAAATGTTCCTTCACAGTTTTTTTTTTTTTAAGTAATTAAGATTGTCATGTCATTGGCTACCGTGGTTGAAGAAACATATTGCTGTGATTTTCCCATATTATACAATTACTGAAAGAAAAACCTAATTAAATATTGCTTTTAGAGAATATATTGCAGAATTTTTTTGGCTGGCTCCTATTTCAGAAGGTCAAGGAGCTCAATATGAACACAATAACTGACTATACTTCCATCAGACATTTTTGTACGGCAACTTTAATTATATTTCTACTTCGATTTCTGTGATACGGTAGCAACTGGAAGCAAGGGGTCGTGTGAGGTGATGCTTCTGTATTGGTGTGTTTTGACTTTGAGTGTTGCACATTCCACTAAAGCAGTTTTAATGGAAGCAGGTAGATGTATCCTTTTGTCGTCAGATCGTGTAACACCTGCAGGTGAACAGTGTTCCTGCATGATAGAAATCTTCATGTTGTTTTTGCAAACAGTCTTACCTCCTCTTAAAATTGAAAATCCTTAATTGTTTGCACTGACATGTTCTTGTATTTTGTGGTACTGAAATGATTAATTGTTATAGGTTTTAAGTAACAGTATCAAAAGCATTACAGTAAGGTGGAAATAGAGAGCTGTATGTTTAGTTCAGGTAATCCTTTTTGCTGAGGCTAGCTGGCCTGACATGACATTAGATTAGTCTAATAAGGATTAGATTGGAAAGAGATGTTTAGCTCTGTACAGGCAAATTTCACTTCTATATATTACAGTGTGAGACAAATTACATTAAAGAAATTTTAAATATGCGTGCAAGCATATTCTAGTTCAAGCTAAAAACAAGTTGCTTATATGTTCTGCATAAGCTATATTTACACAAAAATGTGGAGTTCTTGTGTACGCTTTCTGCATACCAATTTTATTTGGTGTGCCATGCCTGGGTGATCAGTGACATAAAACTGCTGTATACAGTAGAGTCTCATTGCATCCTGTCATGTGTAGACATGGGCAAACCCAAACAGTAAAGATTGACGTCTGTGGCTGCAGTGCTGAGAAAGGGCGGAGTGCGGTGAACCAGATAAACTGCTGGTCCATGATAGAGGTGCAGGCGAAGATGTTACGGTGGATTGAGAAAGTTGTGGTGTGCTCGTTCTCTGAGATCGGTCAAAAACAGCAGGCATGTCCTCTTCCATTACAGTTGACGGTGGGCTCTCAGTCAGCGTGACTGGAGCAGATAAAGAACCTGAGGTTCTGTGGTTGAAGACATGCATCTCAGTAGTTGGCATGGTAAGGGATGAGGAGGAAAAAGCAGCAAATGCGATTGATGGGGTGGCTGATGGTTGTTGATGTCCGCTGGTCTGCATTTTTGGGACTCTCACAGTAAAGCATGTTGATTGCGCATGTGAAGGTTCATACATGTAACAGTTAAGTTATTGCTCTTTTTACCTCTACTCATTTTTTTTGCAACGTTGACAGATTACGTAAGTTGGCTCATCCTTTGCAGTGTCAAAAAAGGCGCAGGCTAGGCAACCCTTGCCCCCCATGCAAGCTGCAGACCAGCTGTGGCCGAGGATGCATTGCTCGTCATGGCTGCATCACTACATGTCTGTGATGTACGGCGCAATGTAACCTTCTCGTCTTCCTCCTCAGATGACCTACCCAGCTGTGTGCCTCTATGTTCACGCCAACTGGGATCTAACACCACAACATCATCATCCTCTGTATTATCACAATCCTCGCCCTTGGAGTTACGCTCCTCCTCTTCCAGCCCTGACACCACAGTATAGTGTGCATGAGCCTCAGATATCTGAGTCTCATTAAGATCACCCCCCTGGGGTTAACATCTGATGATGAGGGTCAGGATCCTGTTTGAACCCTACGTCGTCCTGTCCCAGATCCAAGCTAAAAAAAATTTGGGCATTTGTACAGATTTCCTGTTCTTGACTCTGTGAAAATTTGAGTACACTTCTGATGACCATTTCATAGAATGTGTGAAGAGCTCTTCAGACTCACCCATCTGTGGTTCTGTACAGTCAGTTGTACGGTTGGAGAGTTGGGACGTGGGAGGAAGCAAGGGGAATTTGGGTGCCACCTCTTTGGACCTTACTGCATGTGATATTTAGGTGGAGGAAGAGGAGGAGAGGCCACTTGAAGCTGCACTTGACATCCACTCAAGCACATGCTCTTTCTGGGTCTCATCAACAAGGCATACCGCTGCGCATCTGCCAAAGAACGGTAGTGGAGTAGCCCATCGAGTAACAGACGTTGTCAGTTGTCTTTTCATAGGACGTGACGTTGGTCACTAGTGCTTTCATAAACATTACCACCTACTCCACGTACACCTTGAACAGCAAGCCTAATTCCCCTTCCACCACAGCCTCGAGTTTTCCCAAGTCATATTGTTCAGATAGTGTGGTAGGAGCACAGTATTAGCAAACAGCTGAATTTCAGCGACAGTAAATTACAAGGTGAAATTTACTGTGCTGTATCGCTAGTCACAGAAGAAAGAACTGTTTGCGTGTGGATGAGGCCTATATGACAAAGAAGATATGCTACAAACAATCTGAAAGTCAGATGTCCCCTAATGTAAAACATTAGGAACACAAGAATTCTTTGGTGGCCTCTGGATAAGGCCTCTATTACACACTAGATGCTGAAAACTATTTGAAAGTCAGGTCTAATACTGTATGACACTAGGAACAGAAGACTTTTTTTGCGGGCTCTGGATCAGGCCTCTATAACACACTAGAAGCTACAAACTATTGTAAAGTTAAAGGGAAGGTGCCATAAAAGAAATTTTTTTTACCGCAATTGAAAAAATGTAAAGAATTAATGTTTACATTTTCTTAAAAAATATTAGCATTTGTTTATAATTTAGTAAAATATGAAAAATAATTTGAAAAGTTTTGGAATTTCCACTTTTAAACACTAGGGGGAGCAGCTGCTGAAATTTCACAAAAACCTAGTGTACAAATAGCTCACATTACAGCACTGCAGTAATTATGGGCGGAGTCCATCCCTTCTGGGTGTTTGCTAAGGGATAAGAGGATGATATTCAGGAACCCAGTGAGCAGCCATTTTGTTGGTGACTGCAGAGTTATACTGACAAGTAGACGGTCACTGAGGATGGCAGGCAGCAAGGATTCTTGGAGATATATGGTGGAGGGAACAGGGTGACAGCAGCACAGAGTATTTGAGGAGAGCAGTGTGCAAGTCTATGGGGGGCACCCTGTTTGGTGCGCGGAGCAGCCAGGGATTGTATGTACATAGAGCACTGTCTTTTATACACATGGATGGACCGTCTGCTCCACAGAAATCCAGGAAACATTTCTGTGGATTGATGGCCTTTTCTGATCCAGACTTTGCATACAGACCCCATTCCCCTCCTCAGATGCTGTCTTCTCCATCCTGTCGTGGCGATGTGTGAAAGCAAGGCGACAGGCACAGTCAGGGTGATGCTGTGAAGAAAATGTAGCCATATAGTAATGATAAGGCCGGGGTCACACTAGACCGTAATACGGATGAGTGCAATGCGCTAAAAAAATCGCATAGCACTCGTCCCAATGTTAATCTATGGGGCAGCTCCCATCATCCGATATTTTCTCGGCCGTATTCAGGATCCGAGTGAAATCGCAGCATGCTGCGATTGTCAGCGTATCTCGGCCGAGAATCGCCAATGCAAGTCTATGGGTGCGAGAAAAAATCTGATTACATATGGACCATGCGTGTGCATTGCGAGAAAAACGGAAGACTTCTCCAGGTGACAGGAAATTGAATCATCCATTATCAGGAAGCTTTGGCATGCTAATTTCTGGCCCACGCTGGATTGCAAACCAGGAAGCACGCCTCCACGGAGTGCACTGTGTAGCAGCATGGCCAGGCATATAAATTTTGAGATGCTGATTGCTCTGGTCCATGATAGACCCGAATTATGGGACCAATTGACCCTGTTGGTGAAGAGGCAGAAATGGCTGGACCATCTGGGCAAACAACAGGCAGCAACCAACCACCACCACAACCAGCAGCAGCGTCTTCTGCCACACAGGAGGCAAATCCAGAGGTGGAGGAAGGAGCCCAGAGCAGCAGTCCAACCTTGGCTCTGGATACATCACCACAGCCTAAAACCAGACCAAACCGTGGTCGGCGCAGAAGGGTGGCTTCGAACATTGGCACCAGGAGGCAAGTGGATACAGGGGTGTTGGACTATTTGTCCAGAGCTGTCCATGACGATGGGGAGGAAGCATACTTCCGCAGTCTTGCCCGCTATTTACGGCCCATTCCACGCTCGCTCAGGCTGCGGACCAGAGGTTGTATCCAAATATTGATAGATGCAGCCACACCCCAAACAACCCCACTGATGTTTTTAATTATCTGGAACGGTGGCAAATGTCAGCTACCAACCTTCTGGCGGTGCAAGACCTTCCACAGGACCAATCACAAACTGTCGCAGCACCACCCCCGCAACCTATAGCTCAACAACATCAGCATGCCCAAGGCACCCAACAACCACAAAACAGGGCAATTTATGAGTATCCTGCAACTGCCCAATATGACCACTTGAACAGACACATGTTTGGAGGCTGGTCCCAACATGTGTCTGCTCGACATGGCCATATTGGGGGGTCTGACCAAATGGGTCAAGCCGGTACCCAGGACTTGATGCCCTTCTACCCTCAACATCAAGTGTTAAGTCATACACATGATCGAAACTTGCCACAACAACCTCAATTTAGATCAACACTAACACAGGTTGACAGTCTGGTTGGTCAACCACCCAGGCAAAGTTCCGCACATGCTGGACACCCGCCATCAACATCACCACCCCCAACCTACCAGAACCTGTAATTTTGTTTAAAATTTTTTGGCCTGTCATTTTGGCTGTTGTATGGCCTAAGTTTTTTTTTACCTTGGCATGTAAATCTGTCTTGTTCATATGGCTCTAATTACATATGCTGATAATATGTTTTGAGAATATATATATATATATATATATATATATATATAGTATGAGCAGTAAAAATTTGTTTGAAAATCGGAGTGTTATGTATTGGTCAAACTACATACATGATTTGTCAACTTAACACACTTAGCTAATTTCTGGTTGAGATACATAATGCACAATAGAATCCGGAAAATTATGGTATTTATTAACTTACAATCTAACTTAACTTTACTGCAAAACAGCATTGTCTTGCCAAACAGTCGATCCCTCTGGTGACACAAAATAATTTGTTAAAACATCACGAACTTTAAGGCCTGAGGGCTGACGACGTGAAGGAAGAACACGTGTAGTTGTCAAGACAGTATTTGCAGAATCAATTTCATTGGAAGCAGATGATGGGCAATCATGGTATCTTGTAAAGTTGTGAAGAATAACACATGCTTTTATCACGCCATTTACATTGCCTACACTCAGTTGGATTGCTGACTGAAGTACCCGCCATTTTGCACTGAGAATGTCAAATGAACACTCGACCAGACGGCGGGCACGGGAAAGACGCAAATTAAAAATTCTGCGCCGGTAGTCCAGGCCTCTTCGTGGATAGGGCCTCATGACGTTCCTTGATAATTGAAACGCCTCATCTGCTACCATCATGTAAGGCACCGCATCCAAATTAGCACCTGGTATGTGACTTGGGGGTGGGAGATCCAATTCATTGTTGCGCAGCCGCCGACCCATAATGGAAGAACTGAAGACTCTAGAGTCTCCAGTTCTCCCATAGGCCCCAATGTCTACAATTATAAACCTGTAGTTGCTGTCGACTAGGGCCAACAGCACTACAGAGAAAAACTGTTTATAATTATAGAATTGGGTCCCTGAACCTGGCGGCTTACGCACACGGATGTGCTTTCCGTCAAGTGCCCCAATACAGTGCGGAAACTGGCAGGTGTCCTGAAATCCTTGAGCAATATTTAACCAGTCTGCCATTTTGGGTTCTGGCATCACCTCTTGATGGAGTCTTCTCCAGATTTCCGTGCATGTATCCCGCACAATACCAGAAATTGTAGATTTGCCCAGTAGAAACTCTAAATGCAGTGCCGCATATGATAGGCCAGTGGCAAGGAAGCTAAAAGAAAACAGAGTATTCTTTAAAAATATAAAGTGAACACAATACAGTGTTATATTTGCAACAACAAAAATGTTTAAAAAAAATGGCATGCTTATTAAATCATTAAGGACATGCGATGGCTTTCATCTTTGACAAAATTAAATATTATCTAAGAAGGCCAAATGATGTTGAAGTTACCTAAACATTTAATTAGCTACTTTGAATAAGGGGGAACAACATTAAAGTGTTAAATAATTTTGGACAAAGATTATTTAGACATACCGTAAGGTAAGGATAAGGCGCTCCTCTGCTGAAATAGATTTGCGCATCCTGGTGTCCTTCTTCGTGATCCCTGGTCGCAAAATATCCAACAAAATATCAAAGGTTTGAATCCTCATCTGACAATAGTTGAAGAACTTGTCCGGATTTGACCTGAGCAGCATACAGACGGCTGAAATGGCCTTTATTGATCTGTTGCTTTATAAGTGGACGTACCCACATCCGTCTCCGCCTCCTCGGATCGACAATAACTGGGTATGGCTGGCCAAAACGCTGGGAAAGTACCCAGTTGTAAAGCACACGCTCTGTGGTGTTAAAAGTCAGTAGATCAGACATGTTGCTCATCAATCCGAAGTGCACCAACACAAGTAGGGACTCTACTGCATAGATTGGTGTGTGGCACCTGTGTTTAGGGCCATTAAATTATGTTCTTGGTGATGATTTAAATTTTTTCAGGTGGAAAACACCAAGGTTACTTACTGGTAGCCGGTTTTTCCGGAGCCCATGACAGCACACCTGAGAGAGGGATCCGCCCAGTCGGGACAGGAAACCTACCGAAACAAAAGGGCGGTACCTCTCCCTCGCTTCAGTTGGTTTTCAGAGCATGAGAGGCCTCCTTGGTTAGTACACATGGTAATCCATCACCACATTATAATAATAACAAAAAACACCCAACTAAAAGTGCGCACCAAAGGGTGACAAAAGAAGGGAGGGAATATACAGGTGCTGTCATGGGCTCCGGAAAAACCGGCTACCAGTAAGTAACCTTGGTGTTTTCCCATCTCCCATGACAGCACACCTGAGAGATTTTTGGAGAAAGGAACACCTTAGGGAGGGACCACCGCTTGCAGCACCCTTCTACCAAAGGTAAGGTCAGTTGAGGAGGATAGATCTAGCCGGTAGTGTCTAAAGAAGGTAGACGGTGAGGACCAAGTAGCGGCCTTACAGATTTGATCAATCGATACCTCTGCTTTTTCTGCCCAGGAAGTAGCCACGGCTCTGGTGGAGTGAGCCTTGATGCCTTCAGGGATTGGGGCACCACGAGAAACATAGGATAAGGAAATGGCCTCCCTAATCCACCTGGCAATAGTACCCTTGGATACCCCATATCCCTTCCTGCTACTCTGGAAAGCTATAAATAGTGATTGATCCTTCCTCCACTGACTAGTCAGAGATATATACTGTAAAATAGCTCTTCTTACGTCAAGCGTATGAAATTTCTCTTCCCCTGGGTTCTTAGGATTATTACAGAAAGAGGGCAACACAATTTCTTGACTCCTATGGAATTTAAGTACTACTTTCGGCAGATATGCCGGATCCGGTCTGAGCACTACTCTGTCATCAAATATCTGCGTGTAAGGAGGGGAGATAGACAGGGCTTGCAAGTCACTCACCCTACGGGCTGATGTCAATGCTACCAGAAGTACAGTCTTAAGAGTAAGTATTTTTATTGATGACTCCTGCAAGGGTTCAAATGGATCACCAGTCAGAGCCTCTAACACCAGATTCAAATCCCATGGAGGAACCCTCTGAATTACCACTGGTCTAGACCTACTACATGATTTTATAAAGCGGGACACCCATCTATTGGAGGCCAGATTACAATTATACAAGGCTCCTAATGCCGACACTTGCACCTTGAGCGTATTAGTTGCTAACCCTAGTTGCAACCCCGCCTGTAGGAATTCTAAAATAGTACCCACAGGAGCCCTGTCCCCCACAGGTTGCCCCGAAAATTCCAGAAACCTTTTCCATGTTCTGCCATATATCCTTGATGTTACTGGCTTTCTACTTTTTAACAAGGTGGAAACTAACCCTGGTGAAAACCCCTGCCTACTCAGTAATGCCCTCTCAAATTCCAGGCTGCAAGATGGAAGCCCTTCACTTGAGAGTGGCATATTGGACCCTGAGTAAGCAGGTCCGGAATTTCTGGCAGGATCCATGGATCGGTCACTGACATTTGTCTCAGGAGGGAGAACCAAGGTCTTTTTGGCCAGAATGGAGCAATTAAAATTACTCTCACCTGCTCCATTCTGATTTTTCTTACTACCGTCGGAATCATCGCTATTGGTGGAAACACATATGCGAGGCTGAAATTCCATTGTATTTGGAGAGCATCTACCGCGAAGGGTTTTTCTCTTGGATCTAGTGAACAGAAGCTCTCTACCTTCCTGTTGCTTAGGGTGGCAAATAAATCTATCACAGGTAAGCCCCAAGCCTGCACTATCTGTTGAAACACCCAGGGATTCAAAGACCACTCTCCTTGCCTCAGTGTTTTGTGACTTAGGTAGTCTGCCTTTATATTCTCGACCCCTTTTATATGGAGAGCCGAGAGGGATAGTAGGTGGCGCTCCGCTAGTTGTAGGAGGACAGATGCTGACTTCATCAGGGAAGGGGATCTCGTCCCCCCTTGGTGGTTGATATATGCCACTACTGCGTGATTGTCCGACATGACCCTGGTATGATGACCCTGGAGAATGGGAAGGAAATGTTTTACAGCTTTTTCTACAGCCCATAACTCTCTTAGGTTTGACGCTTGTTGTGATTCTAAATGGGACCAAGATCCCTGAACTGAGAGTGTCCCCAAGTGAGCTCCCCATCCTGAACCGCTTGCATCTGTGGTGATGACCTGGTCTATTGGAGTTATCCACTGGACCCCTGATGTCAAATGGTCTCTTATGGTCCACCATTTTAGGGAATCTGTTACCTCTAATGAAAGGCGTAGCTTTCCCTCTAAATGCCCTTTTAACCACCTCTGCGCTGACAGGACCTCCCATTGTAATTGTCTTAGATGGAACTGTGCCCATCTTACTGCGGGTATACAGGACGTCAGAGATCCCAACAGGGACATTGCCCTTCTCAATGTCATTGCGGGGTGATGAATTGCTGACTCTACAAGATTTTGAATTTTGATCAGCTTGTTTTCTGGCAAAAGACAAAGCTGACGCCTGGAATCCAGGACTAAACCCAGAAAAGATTGCACTAGCTCCGGCGTCAACCTTGACTTGGCAAGATTTATTTTCCACCCCAACCGCTGTAGCGTTGATATGACTTGTTCTATTTGTGTTTGGCAATGTGTTGATGAGTTCCCTATTATGAGGAAGTCGTCCAGATACGGAACTATAACTACATTCTGAGAGCGGAGGAAGGACATGACCTCTGACATTAATTTTGTAAAAATTCTCGGTGCTATTGATAGGCCGAATGGCAGGGCAGCATACTGATAGTGCCTGAGACAGCCTTGTACATAAACCGCCACCCTTAGGTATTTTTGGTGGTCTTGATGAATTGGGACGTGGTAATAGGCGTCCTTCAGGTCTATGGCTGCCATGAAGCAACCTGGGAATAAGAGTTTTATGGCCGTATTTACTGACTCCATTTTGATGGAGCAGTTTACTATTGACCGATTTAGATTTTTTAAATTGATAATAGTTCTCAGGGACCCGTCTGGTTTTCGTATGAGAAAAAGAGGAGAGTAAAAACCTTTTCCCTGCTCTTCCCCCGGGACCTCCACAAGAACCCGTTTTGATACGAGCTCCAGTACCTCTGCCTCCAAGGCTAGCTGCTCCTCTGGAGTCTTTCTTTGGGGCGTTAAAACAAAAGTTTGTCGCGGTGGAAAAACAAAATCTATTCTTAGGCCGTGTTCGATGACCTTTAGAGTCCAATGACTGGGGGAGTTGTCTACCCAGGCTGGGAGAAAAGATGAAAGCCTTCCCCCCACTGGCCTGGCGTCATTGGGAGGGCTTTTTCGCCGATGTTGAGGGACCTTTAAACATGTATCCAGATCCCCTTCTGTCTCTGGAGTCCCAATTCCTTCTATCTCCCGGGGGGCGGCCTCTACTAAATTTGCCCCTCCGAAAATAAGGCCTTCTAAAGTCCACAGGAAAACGAGGGAATCCCTTTTTCCTATCTCCTGCTTTCTCTAAAATGTCTTCCAATTTTTGACCGAAGAGGAAATGGCCGTCACATGGTATAGAACAAAGTCTATTTTTTGAAGGTAGATCCCCTGGGCATCCCTTCAACCAGAGAGCACGTCTAGCTGCATTGGATAAACTTGCAGCCCTAGCTGCCAGTCTTACAGAGTCTGCAGAGGAATCCGCTACGAAGGCAGCTGCACCTTTAGCCAAAGTTACATTGGTTAGAATTTCATCTCTCGGGGCTTTAGACTTCAGTTGCTCCTCTATCTGCTGCAGCCAGACTATAAGGGAGCGAGAGACACAGGTTCCCGCGATTGCTGGTTTCAGGCCCCCTGCGGTTGCTTCCCAGGTGTGTCTTAGGAACCCATCCGCTTTTTTATCTAAAGGATCCCTTAATACGCCAGAATCTTCTAAGGGAAGGGATAATTTTTTAGACGATCTAGCCACCGCACCATCGATTTTCGGAACCTTATCCCAAGTCTCTGAATCTTTCTCCTCAAAGGGGTAACGTCTTTTAGAAGCCGAGGGAAGATTACCCGATTTTTCTGGTTTCCTCCACTCTTTTTCTATAAGGGCTTTTATTCTGGAATTGACTGGGAAGGTGCGTTTTTTCTTTTCCTCTAAACCCCCAAACATTATGTCCTCCAGGGATTTGGCCGCTTTCTCATCTTTAAGGCCCATTGAAGCTCTAACGGCTTTTACTAGCTTGTCCGTGTTCTCAGTAAGAAAGCACGGACGGCCCCCAACATCACTATCAGAAGAGGAGCCAGAGGACTTAGGAGAAGAGGAGCAGGGAGATAACGGTTCCTCCTGACCTTCCTCATCAGAAGGAGATACCTCAGAACCCGAAACTGGTTCAGGGTGCTTACTACCCTTTTTCTTAAGGGCTGCTTTAACAGAGTCTTGTACTTCGGCTCTGATTATTGCTCTAAAACTAGAGGCAAAGTCAGGGGTCTCTTCCTGGATAGTCTTTTGAATACAATCTATACAAAGACTTTTCTGCCACTGAACTGCCAATGGGACATTACAGAGGGCACATTCTTTATTCTTTGTCTTGGAACTAGCCTTCCTCGGCGCCTGCCAAGTAAACAGAAAATGTAGCCCATTACCACCAGGGTGACATTCACGTAGATCACTCACCACCCGCTGACCATAAAGGGTACCGGATTCCGAGGCGGACTGGGAGCACGGGGAACATTCCTCCTGGATGTCGAAGAGTCCTGAGACGTCCGACTAGGATGATTGCTGCTCCTTCCACTTGAGTGGCTATTCTTCTTAGGATGATGACGAGCAGATGTGTCGCCTGGTAAGGGCTCTTGCTGCTGCTGCTGCTGCTGTAATAGCTGCTGCTGCTGCTGCTCCATACCCTCCATCTCTGGAAACTGTATGGGAATGAGCAGCGATCTATTGCAGCCACCCCCTTAATAAGGGGTCGTTCCACAGCGCTCCCCGCCTCCTTCGGTAACAATTCTTGCTCCTCTCCCCCTCCAGGACACCGCCGGAGAGCTCACATAATTACCGGCGTTTCAATCCATGGGCGCCGCCATCTTGGATCCGGCGCGCCTCTCTGACATCACGCAGGCACGCCCATACCCAGCGTGCTCTGCACTGAATGCCAGCCGCGCACCTGGAAGTCGCTCCAGCAGAGGGGGAGAGAGCGGCGTGGCAGCCGCAGAATGGCTCCAGAGATCCGGACTGCGCTGGACCGACGCCCGCACGTGCGCAAGAGCCCGAAGGATCTGCGGACGGCGCTACCAGCGTCCCGAAGGCCGACATACAGGCGTCCTGCCTGCTCTTCAAGTGCCGGGACGGGAGTGGGTAAGAGGATCTTCTATCAACGAAAAAATAAAAACAAAAAAGTACCGCCGTGGTTCAGCACAAGGGTTCCCGTCAGGACAGGAATCCCAACTGAAGCGAGGGAGAGGTACCGCCCTTTTGTTTCGGTAGGTTTCCTGTCCCGACTGGGCGGATCCCTCTCTCAGGTGTGCTGTCATGGGAGACGGGAAAATCCGTTATATGTCCATTTTGCAAGCCTGCAAGAAAATCTCGCCATACGGATGCCATACGGATGTCACACGGATGTCAAACGGATCATTTGTTGCGAGAAAATCGTATCCTCGCACTGCACACAAATCACTGTTTTGGTAACATTTGTGCGATTCTCGTCCGTCAAAAACGGACCGTTTTTTAATACGTTGTGTGTGTCCCCGGCCTAAAAGTGAGACTCCTCTCTTCAGCTGCCTCACCAGCCCTGACTGCACCTAACTGGAGGTCATGCTGCCCCCTCTATTACCCCAGACCCGTGTGCAGCTGCTCAGCCAGGACCACTATAGAATGGGTCCCCTTTCTGAAGATAATACTGCCATAGTGTTCTCACATAATACCGCCATACAGATCACACATAATACCGCCATATAGATCACACACAATACTATCAAATAGATCACACAATACTGTCATACAGTGCTCACATAATACCACCATATAGATCACACATAATACCGCCAGTGTTCTCACATACAGCCATACAGATCACACATAATACCGCCATATAGATCACACAATACCGCCACATACTTCTCACAATGCCGCCACATAGATCTCACATAATACCGATAAACGAAAAATGAAATGAACGGCACTAGAGACAAACTAGTTCTCATGGAATAAGACTCTAATGAAAATCCGAACTGCAGGTGTCACGAAGCTGATGGGTATAAGGTGCTCTGCATAGCAAGCATATAGCGGAGTATAAATCCAAGCAAAAAAAGGAAAAATATGCGGCTCTCACCCGTCTTTATGCTGAGCATTCGTGTTCTTTATTGGGATAAAGTAGTAGAATGATTACACATCCATTAAAACATCAGGTACATGTGAGGGTGCGGTATTGGAGAAAGGACCTATCCTTTCTCCAATACCGCACCCTCACATGTACCTGATGTTTTAATGGATGTATAATCATTCTACTACTTTATCCCAATAAAGAACACGAATGCTCAGCATAAAGACGGGTGAGTGCCGCATATTTTTCCTTTTCTCACATAATACCGCCATATAGATCACACACAATACCACCATATAATTCTCTCAATACTGATCAAGCATAATACCACCATACAGATCACATAATACCATCATATAGATCTCACATAATGCCATAATACAGCATGACCCCCGCAGCTCCTGTTATCGCACACATTGAGTTGTGTGTGCAATGGGGAAAGACATGCAGGGGGGAGAGGAGTGCATAGGAGAGGATTAGAAACACGGTTCACCAGACAGTATCACACAGGAGAGGATTAGAAAAAGAAAACAAAAAGCAGCACCAAAAGAAAACAAAGGGTGCAAAAAATCCTTCCAGGCATATACTAAACCTCATACTACTGTCCAAAAAAATGAAGGCAGCACTCCAATAGAAAAAATAAAAGTGATTTATTGGCCCATGTGCACATGGGCCAATAAATCACTTTTATTTTTTCTATTGGAGTGCTGCCTTCATTTTTTTGGACAACAGGATAGGATTAGATACATGGCTCAGCAGACAGTATCACACAGGATAGGATTAGATACACGGCTCAGCAGTCAGTATTCCACAGGAGGATTAGACACACAGGTCAGCACAGTATCTCACAGTAAAGGATTAGATACACGGCTCAGCAGACAGTATCACATAGTATAGGATTAGATACATGGCTCAGCATAGTATCAAACAGGATAGGATTAGATACACGGCATAGCAGACAGTATCATACAGGATAGGATTAGATACACGGCTCAGCAGACAGTATTCCACAGGAGGATTAGACACACAGGTCAGCACAGTATCTCACAGTAAAGGATTAGATACACGGCTCAGCAGACAGTATCACACAGCATAGGATTAGATACACAGCTCAGCATAGTATCACACAGGATAGGATTAGATACACAGCCCAGCAGACAGTATCATACAGGATAGGATTAGATACACGGCTCAGCAGTCAGTATCACACAGGACAGGATTAGATACACGGCTCAGCAGTCAGTATCACACAGGACAGGATTACATACACGGCTCAGCATAGTATCACACAGGACAGGATTAGATACACGGCTCAGCATAGTATCACACAGGATAGGATTAGATACAAAGCTCAGCAGACAGTATCACACAGGAGAGGATTAGATACAGAGTTCAGCACAGTATAGTGATAGATACACGGTCTGATGTCCTGATGAGGAGCTACAGTGAGGGCCAGGGTCGGAGCAGCACAGAGAGCCTCCCCGATGACATTAGGGTGTCCGTGAGTCACAGTAGCTTAGATGTTAACTTAACCTTCTCGCCAACCAACCCCCTTTCTCCAAACTCTTTCTCAAGTACCTGTTGCGGTGACCATTGTTGAATAAAAACTTCGCACTGAAATTGGATTAAATGGCCACAGCAGCCTTTTATTAACATTTAACAAAACGATTTAACAATAAAGTCCAAAAAGGGGGGTGTGGTCCTCAAAGCCCCAAACGCCTAATCGCAAGTATCCAACAGCCCACCGTCGCCCCAAGTCAAGTCTTACCCCCAGCCGCTAAGCACCAGCTCGGGGGCAGATGATAACCAACCTGTCTGAACCACTAAACACTTGACGGGTCCCTTGATTAACCCTTCCATAGGATTGAACTGACCCCGTCCAACCGAAATTCCTTAGGGGAGTCCAGGAGCTTGTGAGATCTCCCCTTTACCAATCCGCCATTTCCATTTCCACCAACTTCAAGGACCTTCCCCTCACGCCACGCTGCCATGACATGATAATGAAATTTGCTAGCAAAGTGTACATACCCAGCCAAATCGACTCTAGCCATCTCAACCTCCACACCAGCATGATCTAAACTGTAACTAAAAAAGACAGGGAGGGTGGGTGATAGCTGTTTCTGTCTGGTGAGTACCTGACTGGTTGATTCACCGATATGGCTACCCCCCCTTTATAAGCCCGCCTTTTTCAAATCCCTCTGTCACCTCCCCATCAGTGACCTCATCACCACTGCATTCACATTAACCCCCTATTTACCCTCTGCACAAAACGCTCCTTATTATCCCATGTCTCCTTGCCATGTCGGCCTCCCCTTGAAGGGCCAGTGGCCCAGTACGGCCTCACTTGACATTAGGGTATCCGTGAGTCACAGTAGCTTAGATGTTAACTTAACCTTCTCGCCAACCAACCCCCTTTCTCCAAACTTTTTCTCAAGTACCTGTTGCGGTGACCATTGTTGAATAAAAACTTTACACTGAAATTGGATTAAATGGCCACAGCAGCCTTTTATTAACATTTAACAAAACGATTTAACAATAAAGTCCAAAAAGGGGGGTGTGGTCCTCAAAGCCCCAAATGCATAATCGTAAGTATACAACAGGCCACCGTGGCCCCAGGTCAAGTCTTACCCCCAGCCGCTAAGCACCAGCTCGGGGGCAGATGATAACCAACCTGTCTGAACCACTAAACAATTGACGGTCCCTTGATTAACCCTTCCATAGGATTGAACAGACCCCATCCAACCGAAATTCCTTAGGGGAGTCCAGGACCTGGTGAGATCCCCCCTACCAATCCACCATTTCCATCTTCACCAACTTCGAGGACCTTCCCCCCACGCCACCAACATGAATGTTCTGACCTCTTAAACATTCATGTCCCCCCACACTTTTAAAGCTGTCTCGATGCCTTCCTGAATGGCCAAGCACCACATATCTGTGCCCACTGCATTCAAATGTACACCATCTGCTCTCCAATAACCTCCCTCACCGGATTCCAGATCCACATGCCATTCCTTCCCATAAAACGAGAAACCGCTTTATTCAACTTAATCCTCGCTTTATTCACCCCCACCACTGATCTTGCACCACGCCAGACCTTTCTCGGGATAATATTGGACCAAACTACCACCACTTTAGGAAACATCGCCCACAACCTCAGCATTTCAAACTGGATATCTCTTATCAACTCTCTGCAAGGCCTCTTAGCTAGATCATTCCCTCCTAAATGTATGACAACTATGTCAGGAACCCGATCCAAACGAACGAAACGGTGAAATTCGGGCAAAAACTGACCCCAAACCATCCCTCTTTTACCAATCCACCGTAAGGTTGCTGATTCCTGCGGAAAGCCCAATTGGTGCCCTGACGGGTGCACCGCTGCCCTCAGTGCTGCCCAGAAGACGAATGAGTGTCCCATAATCCAAATTAACCGCTGATGATGGTCTGAAACAGAAAAGGGAGGGAAGACAAACAACTCAAATCAGGTTTGGCCGGACATAAGACCTGAATCTCTCAGATTCCCAGCGTCCAATTTTCTTTATCACATCCTCCTGTAAACCCAACCTAGCAGCTTCTGTTGCTGCCCCGATCCTGAAAGAATGGCCATTATATTCAGTGGCTGATAAACCCCCCTCCTTCAAACAACATCAAACAATCAATCAACAAACAAAAAAGAACCATCGGCATGAACCAACAATGGTTCGCTTAATGACCCCCCACGCTTCATAAAATTTTTTAAACAAAACACCGGATATAAGGGGGAACCACGAACCTCGAACAATACCACCTTACAACCTCTACCACTCACGTCTGTTTTTTGAGGAACAAAGGAACACCACCAACCTATCATCATAGACATCCATGTCTTCTCTCAACAAGCCCCCTTTTATGAACCTGGATGGACTAATTAGCTCTCCTAAGCGGAAAGCGCCAAAAAACGCCAAAGAAAATGCGGCATTAAACAAATCGATTTCCCAAGCAGAAGAGCATATGACCGATAATTTTCGTCCAATAACTAGCAACACTTCATACGAAACAGGCCGCCTGCCGTCTACTGACCTCTTACCACTCTTTATTCCTCTTACCACTTGCCGCACCAAAAAGGATTTGGTTGCATCTGACACTCCTCTGACTTTAAAGCCAAACGATAACCCCGCCACAAACTTGTCCATTTTTGACACTGACCAGCCGGACTCCCAGCCATGACCCAACAACAACAACAATTTACTCTCATCCTCAATATCAGTGCTGATTTATGCCCTCTGTTATGATCTGGTGGCCTAGGAGCAGCATAAGACGCACTCTGGAGAAGGTGGTCCCTGTACTGACCGCAAACCCTGAACCTAGCAGCGCAACTAGAAGTAGCGGTGGGGGGTACCTAACACTCCCTAGACCCCTCGGCACAGCCTAAGATCTAACTACCCCTAAAGACAGAAACAGGAAACCTATCTTGCCTCAGAGAAAATCCCCAAAGGATAGAGAGCCCCCCACAAATATTGACTGTGAGAGGAGAAGAAAATAACATACGCAGATATGAAATCAGATTTTAGCATAGGAGGCTATACTAGCTAAAAAGAAAGAAAAGAACAGAGTACTATGCGGTCAGTATAAAAATGCTAGAAAATATCCACCACAGAAGATACGAATCACCACATCTGACTAAAGACATGGGGGTATATCTGCATCTCCAGAGAAATAGCCAGGCTGCAAAAAATCCTTCACAGACAAAACTGGACAAGACAAAAACATGAACATGCACAGAACTATTAAAGTCCACAGCAGGTGGACAGCAAAAACAAAGCCAGGACTTATCTTTGCAGAAATTAAGTAAAAAGGGCAGCACACTGCAGCACCAAAACATGCAAACTTGAAAACACGAAATTTGAACTGCACCACTGCACTAGAAACATGAAAAATGAGAGCTTTTAGCGCATAAAAATGGCCATATTTATGTGTACCTCGTAGCCACTTTACGGCATCTCTCTTATACGAGGTCCTACGCTTGACCTACCTCACCGAGAATAAACGTCTCCATCTGAATGGGTACATGTGAAACCTCTTCTTGGACTCAAATCCTCTCATTCTGTGGAGGGGTATTGGACCTACTATAATTAAAACACCTGTGGCTAGGAGGCGGGGAGTGCACGATCAGAAGGCTAAAGAATACATTTCAAAAACCTGACCTGCACATCCAAACATAGACTGAGTGTGAACAGGTGCTGAACCCAGAGTCGCCAACTCGTATATAGTTAAGTAAAAAGGGCAGCACACTGCAACGCCAAAACATGCAAACTTGAAAACACGAAATTTGAACTGCACCACTGCACTAGAAACATGAAAAATGAGAGCTTTTAGCGCATAAAAATGGTCATATTTATGTGTACCTCGTAGCCACTTTACGGCATCTCTCTTATACGAGGTCCTACGCTTGACCTACCTCACCGAGAATAAACGTCTCCATCTGAATGGGTACATGTGAAACCTCTTCTTGGACTCAAATTCTCTCTTTCTGTGGAGGGGTATTGGACCTACTATAATTAAAACACCTGTGGCTAGGAGGCGGGGAGTGCACGATCAGAAGGCTAAAGAATACATTTCAAAAACCTGACCTGCACATCCAAACATAGACTGAGTGTGAACAGGTGCTGAACCCAAAGTCGCCAACTCGTATATAGTTAAGTAAAAAGGGCAGCACACTGCAGCGCCAAAACATGCAAACTTGAAAACACGAAATTTGAACTGCACCACTGCACTAGAAACATGAAAAATGAGAGCTTTTAGCGCATAAAAATTGCCATATTTATGTGTACCTCGTAGCCACTTTACGGCATCTCTCTTATACGAGGTCCTACGCTTGACCTACCTCACCGAGAATAAACGTCTCCATCTGAATGGGTACATGTGAAACCTCTTCTTGGACTCAAATTCTCTCTTTCTGTGGAGGGGTATTGGACCTACTATAATTAAAACACCTGTGGCTAGGAGGCGGGGAGTGCACGATCAGAAGGCTAAAGAATACATTTCAAAAACCTGACCTGCACATCCAAACATAGACTGAGTGTGAACAGGTGCTGAACCCAGAGTCGCCAACTCGTATATAGTTAAGTAAAAAGGGCAGCACACTGCAGCGCCAAAACATGCAAACTTGAAAACACGAAATTTGAACTGCACCACTGCACTAGAAACATGAAAAATGAGAGCTTTTAGCGCATAAAAATGGCCATATTTATGTGTACCTCGTAGCCACTTTACGGCATCTCTCTTATACGAGGTCCTACGCTTGACCTACCTCACCGAGAATAAACGTCTCCATCTGAATGGGTACATGTGAAACCTCTTCTTGGACTCAAATTCTCTCTTTCTGTGGAGGGGTATTGGACCTACTATAATTAAAACACCTGTGGCTAGGAGGCGGGGAGTGCACGATCAGAAGGCTAAAGAATACATTTCAAAAACCTGACCTGCACATCCAAACATAGACTGAGTGTGAACAGGTGCTGAACCCAGAGTCGCCAACTCGTATATAGTTAAGTATAAAGGGCAGCACACTGCAGCGCCAAAACATGCAAACTTGAAAACACGAAATTTGAACTGCACCACTGCACTAGAAACATGAAAAATGAGAGCTTTTAGCGCATAAAAATGGCCATATTTATGTGTACCTCGTAGCCACTTTACGGCATCTCTCTTATACGAGGTCCTACGCTTGACCTACCTCACCGAGAATAAACGTCTCCATCTGAATGGGTACATGTGAAACCTCTTCTTGGACTCAAATTCTCTCTTTCTGTGGAGGGGTATTGGACCTACTATAATTAAAACACCTGTGGCTAGGAGGCGGGGAGTGCACGATCAGAAGGCTAAAGAATACATTTCAAAAACCTGACCTGCACATCCAAACATAGACTGAGTGTGAACAGGTGCTGAACCCAGAGTCGCAAACTCGTATATAGTTAAGTAAAAAGGGCAGCACACTGCAGTGCCAAAACATGCAAACTTGAAAACACGAAATTTGAACTGCACCACTGCACTAGAAACATGAAAAATGAGAGCTTTTAGCGCATAAAAATGGCCATATTTATGTGTACCTCGTAGCCACTTTACGGCATCTCTCTTATACGAGGTCCTACGCTTGACCTACCTCACCGAGAATAAACGTCTCCATCTGAATGGGTACATGTGAAACCTCTTCTTGGACTCAAATTCTCTCTTTCTGTGGAGGGGTATTGGACCTACTATAATTAAAACACCTGTGGCTAGGAGGCGGGGAGTGCACGATCAGAAGGCTAAAGAATACATTTCAAAAACCTGACCTGCACATCCAAACATAGACTGAGTGTGAACAGGTGCTGAACCCAGAGTCGCCAACTCGTATATAGTTAAGTAAAAAGGGCAGCACACTGCAGCGCCAAAACATGCAAACTTGAAAACACGAAATTTGAACTGCACCACTGCACTAGAAACATGAAAAATGAGAGCTTTTAGCGCATAAAAATTGCCATATTTATGTGTACCTCGTAGCCACTTTACGGCATCTCTCTTATACGAGGTCCTACGCTTGACCTACCTCACCGAGAATAAACGTCTCCATCTGAATGGGTACATGTGAAACCTCTTCTTGGACTCAAATTCTCTCTTTCTGTGGAGGGGTATTGGACCTACTATAATTAAAACACCTGTGGCTAGGAGGCGGGGAGTGCACGATCAGAAGGCTAAAGAATACATTTCAAAAACCTGACCTGCACATCCAAACATAGACTGAGTGTGAACAGGTGCTGAACCCAGAGTCGCCAACTCGTATATAGTTAAGTAAAAAGGGCAGCACACTGCAGCGCCAAAACATGCAAACTTGAAAACACGAAATTTGAACTGCACCACTGCACTAGAAACATGAAAAATGAGAGCTTTTAGCGCATAAAAATGGCCATATTTATGTGTACCTCGTAGCCACTTTACGGCATCTCTCTTATACGAGGTCCTACGCTTGACCTACCTCACCGAGAATAAACGTCTCCATCTGAATGGGTACATGTGAAACCTCTTCTTGGACTCAAATCCTCTCTTTCTGTGGAGGGGTATTGGACCTACTATAATTAAAACACCTGTGGCTAGGAGGCGGGGAGTGCACGATCAGAAGGCTAAAGAATACATTTCAAAAACCTGACCTGCACATCCAAACATAGACTGAGTGTGAACAGGTGCTGAACCCAGAGTCGCCAACTCGTATATAGTTAAGTAAAAAGGGCAGCACACTGCAGCGCCAAAACATGCAAACTTGAAAACACGAAATTTGAACTGCACCACTGCACTAGAAACATGAAAAATGAGAGCTTTTAGCGCATAAAAATGGCCATATTTATGTGTACCTCGTAGCCACTTTACGGCATCTCTCTTATACAAGGTCCTACGCTTGACCTACCTCACCGAGAATAAACGTCTCCATCTGAATGGGTACATGTGAAACCTCTTCTTGGACTCAAATTCTCTCTTTCTGTGGAGGGGTATTGGACCTACTATAATTAAAACACCTGTGGCTAGGAGGCGGGGAGTGCACGATCAGAAGGCTAAAGAATACATTTCAAAAACCTGACAAGCACATCCAAACATAGACTGAGTGTGAACAGGTGCTGAACCCAGAGTCGCCAACTCGTATATAGTTAAGTAAAAAGGGCAGCACACTGCAGCGCCAAAACATGCAAACTTGAAAACACGAAATTTGAACTGCACCACTGCACTAGAAACATGAAAAATGAGAGCTTTTAGCGCATAAAAATGGCCATATTTATGTGTACCTCGTAGCCACTTTACGGCATCTCTCTTATACAAGGTCCTACGCTTGACCTACCTCACCGAGAATAAACGTCTCCATCTGAATGGGTACATGTGAAACCTCTT
Source organism: Ranitomeya imitator (assembly GCF_032444005.1). Taxonomy (NCBI): domain Eukaryota; kingdom Metazoa; phylum Chordata; class Amphibia; order Anura; family Dendrobatidae; genus Ranitomeya; species Ranitomeya imitator. The sequence continues at coordinate 1,035,918,778 of NC_091282.1, forward strand.
CTTGGACTCAAATTCTCTCTTTCTGTGGAGGGGTATTGGACCTACTATAATTAAAACACCTGTGGCTAGGAGGCGGGGAGTGCACGATCAGAAGGCTAAAGAATACATTTCAAAAACCTGACCTGCACATCCAAACATAGACTGAGTGTGAACAGGTGCTGAACCCAGAGTCGCCAACTCGTATATAGTTAAGTAAAAAGGGCAGCACACTGCAGCGCCAAAACATGCAAACTTGAAAACACGAAATTTGAACTGCACCACTGCACTAGAAACATGAAAAATGAGAGCTTTTAGCGCATAAAAATGGCCATATTTATGTGTACCTCGTAGCCACTTTACGGCATCTCTCTTATACGAGGTCCTACGCTTGACGTACCTCACCGAGAATAAACGTCTCCATCTGAATGGGTACATGTGAAACCTCTTCTTGGACTCAAATTCTCTCTTTCTGTGGAGGGGTATTGGACCTACTATAATTAAAACACCTGTGGCTAGGAGGCGGGGAGTGCACGATCAGAAGGCTAAAGAATACATTTCAAAAACCTGACCTGCACATCCAAACATAGACTGAGTGTGAACAGGTGCTGAACCCAGAGTCGCCAACTCGTATATAGTTAAGTAAAAAGGGCAGCACACTGCAGCGCCAAAACATGCAAACTTGAAAACACGAAATTTGAACTGCACCACTGCACTAGAAACATGAAAAATGAGAGCTTTTAGCGCATAAAAATGGCCATATTTATGTGTACCTCGTAGCCACTTTACGGCATCTCTCTTATACGAGGTCCTACGCTTGACCTACCTCACCGAGAATAAACGTCTCCATCTGAATGGGTACATGTGAAACCTCTTCTTGGACTCAAATTCTCTCTTTCTGTGGAGGGGTATTGGACCTACTATAATTAAAACACCTGTGGCTAGGAGGCGGGGAGTGCACGATCAGAAGGCTAAAGAATACATTTCAAAAACCTGACCTGCACATCCAAACATAGACTGAGTGTGAACAGGTGCTGAACCCAGAGTCGCCAACTCGTATATAGTTAAGTAAAAAGGGCAGCACACTGCAGCGCCAAAACATGCAAACTTGAAAACACGAAATTTGAACTGCACCACTGCACTAGAAACATGAAAAATGAGAGCTTTTAGCGCATAAAAATGGCCATATTTATGTGTACCTCGTAGCCACTTTACGGCATCTCTCTTATACGAGGTCCTACGCTTGACCTACCTCACCGAGAATAAACGTCTCCATCTGAATGGGTACATGTGAAACCTCTTCTTGGACTCAAATTCTCTCTTTCTGTGGAGGGGTATTGGACCTACTATAATTAAAACACCTGTGGCTAGGAGGCGGGGAGTGCACGATCAGAAGGCTAAAGAATACATTTCAAAAACCTGACCTGCACATCCAAACATAGACTGAGTGTGAACAGGTGCTGAACCCAGAGTCGCCAACTCGTATATAGTTAAGTAAAAAGGGCAGCACACTGCAGCGCCAAAACATGCAAACTTGAAAACACGAAATTTGAACTGCACCACTACACTAGAAACATGAAAAATGAGAGCTTTTAGCGCATAAAAATGGCCATATTTATGTGTACCTCGTAGCCACTTTACGGCATCTCTCTTATACGAGGTCCTACGCTTGACCTACCTCACCGAGAATAAACGTCTCCATCTGAATGGGTACATGTGAAACCTCTTCTTGGACTCAAATTCTCTCTTTCTGTGGAGGGGTATTGGACCTACAATAATTAAATCACCTGTGGCTAGGAGGCGGGGAGTGCACGATCAGAAGGCTAAAGAATACATTTCAAAAACCTGACCTGCACATCCAAACATAGACTGAGTGTGAACAGGTGCTGAACCCAGAGTCGCCAACTCGTATATAGTTAAGTAAAAAGGGCAGCACACTGCAGCGCCAAAACATGCAAACTTGAAAACACGAAATTTGAACTGCACCACTGCACTAGAAACATGAAAAATGAGAGCTTTTAGCGCATAAAAATGGCCATATTTATGTGTACCTCGTAGCCACTTTACGGCATCTCTCTTATACGAGGTCCTACGCTTGACCTACCTCACCGAGAATAAACGTCTCCATCTGAATGGGTACATGTGAAACCTCTTCTTGGACTCAAATTCTCTCTTTCTGTGGAGGGGTATTGGACCTACTATAATTAAAACACCTGTGGCTAGGAGGCGGGGAGTGCACGATCAGAAGGCTAAAGAATACATTTCAAAAACCTGACCTGCACATCCAAACATAGACTGAGTGTGAACAGGTGCTGAACCCAGAGTCGCCAACTCGTATATAGTTAAGTAAAAAGGGCAGCACACTGCAGCGCCAAAACATGCAAACTTGAAAACACGAAATTTGAACTGCACCACTGCACTAGAAACATGAAAAATGAGAGCTTTTAGCGCATAAAAATGGCCATATTTATGTGTACCTCGTAGCCACTTTACGGCATCTCTCTTATACGAGGTCCTACGCTTGACCTACCTCACCGAGAATAAACGTCTCCATCTGAATGGGTACATGTGAAACCTCTTCTTGGACTCAAATTCTCTCTTTCTGTGGAGGGGTATTGGACCTACTATAATTAAAACACCTGTGGCTAGGAGGCGGGGAGTGCACGATCAGAAGGCTAAAGAATACATTTCAAAAACCTGACCTGCACATCCAAACATAGACTGAGTGTGAACAGGTGCTGAACCCAGAGTCGCCAACTCGTATATAGTTAAGTAAAAAGGGCAGCACACTGCAGCGCCAAAACATGCAAACTTGAAAACACGAAATTTGAACTGCACCACTACACTAGAAACATGAAAAATGAGAGCTTTTAGCGCATAAAAATGGCCATATTTATGTGTACCTCGTAGCCACTTTACGGCATCTCTCTTATACGAGGTCCTACGCTTGACCTACCTCACCGAGAATAAACGTCTCCATCTGAATGGGTACATGTGAAACCTCTTCTTGGACTCAAATTCTCTCTTTCTGTGGAGGGGTATTGGACCTACAATAATTAAATCACCTGTGGCTAGGAGGCGGGGAGTGCACGATCAGAAGGCTAAAGAATACATTTCAAAAACCTGACCTGCACATCCAAACATAGACTGAGTGTGAACAGGTGCTGAACCCAGAGTCGCCAACTCGTATATAGTTAAGTAAAAAGGGCAGCACACTGCAGCGCCAAAACATGCAAACTTGAAAACACGAAATTTGAACTGCACCACTGCACTAGAAACATGAAAAATGAGAGCTTTTAGCGCATAAAAATGGCCATATTTATGTGTACCTCGTAGCCACTTTACGGCATCTCTCTTATACGAGGTCCTACGCTTGACCTACCTCACTGAGAATAAACGTCTCCATCTGAATGGATACATGTGAAACCTCTTCTTGGACTCAAATTCTCTCTTTCTGTGGAGGGGTATTGGACCTACTATAATTAAAACACCTGTGGCTAGGAGGCGGGGAGTGCACGATCAGAAGGCTAAAGAATACATTTCAAAAACCTGACCTGCACATCCAAACATAGACTGAGTGTGAACAGGTGCTGAACCCAGAGTCGCCAACTCGTATATAGTTAAGTAAAAAGGGCAGCACACTGCAGCGCCAAAACATGCAAACTTGAAAACACGAAATTTGAACTGCACCACTGCACTAGAAACATGAAAAATGAGAGCTTTTAGCGCATAAAAATGGCCATATTTATGTGTACCTCGTAGCCACTTTACGGCATCTCTCTTATACGAGGTCCTACGCTTGACCTACCTCACCGAGAATAAACGTCTCCATCTGAATGGGTACATGTGAAACCTCTTCTTGGACTCAAATTCTCTCTTTCTGTGGAGGGGTATTGGACCTACTATAATTAAAACACCTGTGGCTAGGAGGCGGGGAGTGCACGATCAGAAGGCTAAAGAATACATTTCAAAAACCTGACCTGCACATCCAAACATAGACTGAGTGTGAACAGGTGCTGAACCCAGAGTCGCCAACTCGTATATAGTTAAGTAAAAAGGGCAGCACACTGCAGCGCCAAAACATGCAAACTTGAAAACACGAAATTTGAACTGCACCACTACACTAGAAACATGAAAAATGAGAGCTTTTAGCGCATAAAAATGGCCATATTTATGTGTACCTCGTAGCCACTTTACGGCATCTCTCTTATACGAGGTCCTACGCTTGACCTACCTCACCGAGAATAAACGTCTCCATCTGAATGGGTACATGTGAAACCTCTTCTTGGACTCAAATTCTCTCTTTCTGTGGAGGGGTATTGGACCTACAATAATTAAATCACCTGTGGCTAGGAGGCGGGGAGTGCACGATCAGAAGGCTAAAGAATACATTTCAAAAACCTGACCTGCACATCCAAACATAGACTGAGTGTGAACAGGTGCTGAACCCAGAGTCGCCAACTCGTATATAGTTAAGTAAAAAGGGCAGCACACTGCAGCGCCAAAACATGCAAACTTGAAAACACGAAATTTGAACTGCACCACTGCACTAGAAACATGAAAAATGAGAGCTTTTAGCGCATAAAAATGGCCATATTTATGTGTACCTCGTAGCCACTTTACGGCATCTCTCTTATACGAGGTCCTACGCTTGACCTACCTCACTGAGAATAAACGTCTCCATCTGAATGGGTACATGTGAAACCTCTTCTTGGACTCAAATTCTCTCTTTCTGTGGAGGGGTATTGGACCTACTATAATTAAAACACCTGTGGCTAGGAGGCGGGGAGTGCACGATCAGAAGGCTAAAGAATACATTTCAAAAACCTGACCTGCACATCCAAACATAGACTGAGTGTGAACAGGTGCTGAACCCAGAGTCGCCAACTCGTATATAGTTAAGTAAAAAGGGCAGCACACTGCAGCGCCAAAACATGCAAACTTGAAAACACGAAATTTGAACTGCACCACTGCACTAGAAACATGAAAAATGAGAGCTTTTAGCGCATAAAAATGGCCATATTTATGTGTACCTCGTAGCCACTTTACGGCATCTCTCTTATACGAGGTCCTACGCTTGACCTACGTCACCGAGAATAAACGTCTCCATCTGAATGGGTACATGTGAAACCTCTTCTTGGACTCAAATTCTCTCTTTCTGTGGAGGGGTATTGGACCTACTATAATTAAAACACCTGTGGCTAGGAGGCGGGGAGTGCACGATCAGAAGGCTAAAGAATACATTTCAAAAACCTGACCTGCATATCCAAACATAGACTGAGTGTGAACAGGTGCTGAACCCAGAGTCGCCAACTCGTATATAGTTAAGTAAAAAGGGCAGCACACTGCAGCGCCAAAACATGCAAACTTGAAAACACGAAATTTGAACTGCACCACTGCACTAGAAACATGAAAAATGAGAGCTTTTAGCGCATAAAAATGGCCATATTTATGTGTACCTCGTAGCCACCTTACGGCATCTCTCTTATACGAGGTCCTACGCTTGACCTACCTCACCGAGAATAAACGTCTCCATCTGAATGGGTACATGTGAAACCTCTTCTTGGACTCAAATTCTCTCTTTCTGTGGAGGGGTATTGGACCTACTATAATTAAAACACCTGTGGCTAGGAGGCGGGGAGTGCACGATCAGAAGGCTAAAGAATACATTTCAAAAACCTGACCTGCACATCCAAACATAGACTGAGTGTGAACAGGTGCTGAACCCAGAGTCGCCAACTCGTATATAGTTAAGTAAAAAGGGCAGCACACTGCAGCGCCAAAACATGCAAACTTGAAAACACGAAATTTGAACTGCACCACTGCACTAGAAACATGAAAAATGAGAGCTTTTAGCGCATAAAAATGGCCATATTTATGTGTACCTCGTAGCCACTTTACGGCATCTCTCTTATACAAGGTCCTACGCTTGACCTACCTCACCGAGAATAAACGTCTCCATCTGAATGGGTACATGTGAAACCTCTTCTTGGACTCAAATTCTCTCTTTCTGTGGAGGGGTATTGGACCTACTATAATTAAAACACCTGTGGCTAGGAGGCGGGGAGTGCACGATCAGAAGGCTAAAGAATACATTTCAAAAACCTGACCTGCACATCCAAACATAGACTGAGTGTGAACAGGTGCTGAACCCAGAGTCGCCAACTCGTATATAGTTAAGTAAAAAGGGCAGCACACTGCAGCGCCAAAACATGCAAACTTGAAAACACGAAATTTGAACTGCACCACTGCACTAGAAACATGAAAAATGAGAGCTTTTAGCGCATAAAAATGGCCATATTTATGTGTACCTCGTAGCCACTTTACGGCATCTCTCTTATACGAGGTCCTACGCTTGACCTACCTCACCGAGAATAAACGTCTCCATCTGAATGGGTACATGTGAAACCTCTTCTTGGACTCAAATTCTCTCTTTCTGTGGAGGGGTATTGGACCTACTATAATTAAAACACCTGTGGCTAGGAGGCGGGGAGTGCACGATCAGAAGGCTAAAGAATACATTTCAAAAACCTGACCTGCACATCCAAACATAGACTGAGTGTGAACAGGTGCTGAACCCAGAGTCGCCAACTCGTATATAGTTAAGTAAAAAGGGCAGCACACTGCAGCGCCAAAACATGCAAACTTGAAAACACGAAATTTGAACTGCACCACTGCACTAGAAACATGAAAAATGAGAGCTTTTAGCACATAAAAATGGCCATATTTATGTGTACCTCGTAGCCACTTTACGGCATCTCTCTTATACGAGGTCCTACGCTTGACCTACCTCACCGAGAATAAACGTCTCCATCTGAATGGGTACATGTGAAACCTCTTCTTGGACTCAAATTCTCTCTTTCTGTGGAGGGGTATTGGACCTACTATAATTAAAACACCTGTGGCTAGGAGGCGGGGAGTGCACGATCAGAAGGCTAAAGAATACATTTCAAAAACCTGACCTGCACATCCAAACATAGACTGAGTGTGAACAGGTGCTGAACCCAGAGTCGCCAACTCGTATATAGTTAAGTAAAAAGGGCAGCACACTGCAGCGCCAAAACATGCAAACTTGAAAACACGAAATTTGAACTGCACCACTGCACTAGAAACATGAAAAATGAGAGCTTTTAGCGCATAAAAATGGCCATATTTATGTGTACCTCGTAGCCACTTTACGGCATCTCTCTTATACAAGGTCCTACGCTTGACCTACCTCACCGAGAATAAACGTCTCCATCTGAATGGGTACATGTGAAACCTCTTCTTGGACTCAAATTCTCTCTTTCTGTGGAGGGGTATTGGACCTACTATAATTAAAACACCTGTGGCTAGGAGGCGGGGAGTGCACGATCAGAAGGCTAAAGAATACATTTCAAAAACCTGACCTGCACATCCAAACATAGACTGAGTGTGAACAGGTGCTGAACCCAGAGTCGCCAACTCGTATATAGTTAAGTAAAAAGGGCAGCACACTGCAGCGCCAAAACATGCAAACTTGAAAACACGAAATTTGAACTGCACCACTGCACTAGAAACATGAAAAATGAGAGCTTTTAGCGCATAAAAATGGCCATATTTATGTGTACCTCGTAGCCACTTTACGGCATCTCTCTTATACGAGGTCCTACGCTTGACCTACCTCACCGAGAATAAACGTCTCCATCTGAATGGGTACATGTGAAACCTCTTCTTGGACTCAAATTCTCTCTTTCTGTGGAGGGGTATTGGACCTACTATAATTAAAACACCTGTGGCTAGGAGGCGGGGAGTGCACGATCAGAAGGCTAAAGAATACATTTCAAAAACCTGACCTGCACATCCAAACATAGACTGAGTGTGAACAGGTGCTGAACCCAGAGTCGCCAACTCGTATATAGTTAAGTAAAAAGGGCAGCACACTGCAGCGCCAAAACATGCAAACTTGAAAACACGAAATTTGAACTGCACCACTGCACTAGAAACATGAAAAATGAGAGCTTTTAGCGCATAAAAATGGCCATATTTATGTGTACCTCATAGCCACTTTACGGCATCTCTCTTATACGAGGTCCTACGCTTGACCTACCTCACCGAGAATAAACGTCTCCATCTGAATGGGTACATGTGAAACCTCTTCTTGGACTCAAATTCTCTCTTTCTGTGGAGGGGTATTGGACCTACTATAATTAAAACACCTGTGGCTAGGAGGCGGGGAGTGCACGATCAGAAGGCTAAAGAATACATTTCAAAAACCTGACCTGCACATCCAAACATAGACTGAGTGTGAACAGGTGCTGAACCCAGAGTCGCCAACTCGTATATAGTTAAGTAAAAAGGGCAGCACACTGCAGCGCCAAAACATGCAAACTTGAAAACATGAAATTTGAACTGCACCACTGCACTAGAAACATGAAAAATGAGAGCTTTTAGCGCATAAAAATGGCCATATTTATGTGTACCTCGTAGCCACTTTACGGCATCTCTCTTATACGAGGTCCTACGCTTGACCTACCTCACCGAGAATAAACGTCTCCATCTGAATGGGTACATGTGAAACCTCTTCTTGGACTCAAATTCTCTCTTTCTGTGGAGGGGTATTGGACCTACTATAATTAAAACACCTGTGGCTAGGAGGCGGGGAGTGCACGATCAGAAGGCTAAAGAATACATTTCAAAAACCTGACCTGCACATCCAAACATAGACTGAGTGTGAACAGGTGCTGAACCCAGAGTCGCCAACTCGTATATAGTTAAGTAAAAAGGGCAGCACACTGCAGCGCCAAAACATGCAAACTTGAAAACACGAAATTTGAACTGCACCACTGCACTAGAAACATGAAAAATGAGAGCTTTTAGCGCATAAAAATGGCCATATTTATGTGTACCTCGTAGCCACTTTACGGCATCTCTCTTATACGAGGTCCTACGCTTGACCTACCTCACCGAGAATAAACGTCTCCATCTGAATGGGTACATGTGAAACCTCTTCTTGGACTCAAATTCTCTCTTTCTGTGGAGGGGTATTGGACCTACTATAATTAAATCACCTGTGGCTAGGAGGCGGGGAGTGCACGATCAGAAGGCTAAAGAATACATTTCAAAAACCTGACCTGCAAATCCAAACATAGACTGAGTGTGAACAGGTGCTGAACCCAGAGTCGCCAACTCGTATATAGTTAAGTAAAAAGGGCATCACACTGCAGCGCCAAAACATGCAAACTTGAAAACACGAAATTTGAACTGCACCACTGCACTAGAAACATGAAAAATGAGAGCTTTTAGCGCATAAAAATGGCCATATTTATGTGTACCTCGTAGCCACTTTACGGCATCTCTCTTATACGAGGTCCTACGCTTGACCTACCTCACCGAGAATAAAGGTCTCCATCTGAATGGGTACATGTGAAACCTCTTCTTGGACTCAAATTCTCTCTTTCTGTGGAGGGGTATTGGACCTACTATAATTAAATCACCTGTGGCTAGGAGGCGGGGAGTGCACGATCAGAAGGCTAAAGAATACATTTCAAAAACCTGACCTGCAAATCCAAGCATAGACTGAGTGTGAACAGGTGCTGAACCCAGAGTCGCCAACTCGTATATAGTTAAGTAAAAAGGGCATCACACTGCAGCGCCAAAACATGCAAACTTGAAAACACGAAATTTGAACTGCACCACTGCACTAGAAACATGAAAAATGAGAGCTTTTAGCGCATAAAAATGGCCATATTTATGTGTACCTCGTAGCCACTTTACGGCATCTCTCTTATACGAGGTCCTACGCTTGACCTACCTCACCGAGAATAAACGTCTCCATCTGAATGGGTACATGTGAAACCTCTTCTTGGACTCAAATTCTCTCTTTCTGTGGAGGGGTATTGGACCTACTATAATTAAAACACCTGTGGCTAGGAGGCGGGGAGTGCACGATCAGAAGGCTAAAGAATACATTTCAAAAACCTGACCTGCACATCCAAACATAGACTGAGTGTGAATAGGTGCTGAACCCAGAGTCGCCAACTCGTATATAGTTAAGTAAAAAGGGCAGCACACTGCAGCGCCAAAACATGCAAACTTGAAAACACGAAATTTGAACTGCACCACTGCACTAGAAACATGAAAAATGAGAGCTTTTAGCGCATAAAAATGGCCATATTTATGTGTACCTCGTAGCCACTTTACGGCATCTCTCTTATACGAGGTCCTACGCTTGACCTACCTCACCGAGAATAAACGTCTCCATCTGAATGGGTACATGTGAAACCTCTTCTTGGACTCAAATTCTCTCTTTCTGTGGAGGGGTATTGGACCTACTATAATTAAAACACCTGTGGCTAGGAGGCGGGGAGTGCACGATCAGAAGGCTAAAGAACACATTTCAAAAACCTGACCTGCACATCCAAACATAGACTGAGTGTGAACAGGTGCTGAACCCAGAGTCGCCAACTCGTATATAGTTAAGTAAAAAGGGCAGCACACTGCAGCGCCAAAACATGCAAACTTGAAAACACGAAATTTGAACTGCACCACTGCACTAGAAACATGAAAAATGAGAGCTTTTAGCGCATAAAAATGGCCATATTTATGTGTACCTCGTAGCCACTTTACGGCATCTCTCTTATACGAGGTCCTACGCTTGACCTACCTCACCGAGAATAAACGTCTCCATCTGAATGGGTACATGTGAAACCTCTTCTTGGACTCAAATTCTCCCTTTCTGTGGAGGGGTATTGGACCTACTATAATTAAAACACCTGTGGCTAGGAGGCGGGGAGTGCACGATCAGAAGGCTAAAGAATACATTTCAAAAACCTGACCTGCACATCCAAACATAGACTGAGTGTGAACAGGTGCTGAACCCAGAGTCGCCAACTCGTATATAGTTAAGTAAAAAGGGCAGCACACTGCAGCGCCAAAACATGCAAACTTGAAAACACGAAATTTGAACTGCACCACTGCACTAGAAACATGAAAAATGAGAGCTTTTAGCGCATAAAAATGGCCATATTTATGTGTACCTCGTAGCCACTTTACGGCATCTCTCTTATACGAGGTCCTACGCTTGACCTACCTCACCGAGAATAAACGTCTCCATCTGAATGGGTACATGTGAAACCTCTTCTTGTACTCAGTCTATGTTTGGATGTGCAGGTCAGGGTTTTGAAATGTATTCTTTAGCCTTCTGATCGTGCACTCCCCGCCTCCTAGCCACAGGTGTTTTAAATATAGTAGGTCCAATACCCCTCCACAGAAAGAGAGAATTTGAGTCCAAGAAGAGGTTTCACATGTACCCATTCAGATGGAGACGTTTATTCTCGGTGAGGTAGGTCAAGCGTAGGACCTCGTATAAGAGAGATGCCGTAAAGTGGCTACGAGGTACACATAAATATGGCCATTTTTATGCGCTAAAAGCTCTCATTTTTCATGTTTCTAGTGCAGTGGTGCAGTTCAAATTTCGTGTTTTCAAGTTTGCATGTTTTGGCGCTGCAGTGTGCTGCCCTTTTTACTTAACTATATACGAGTTGGCGACTCTGGGTTCAGCACCTGTTCACACTCAGTCTATGTTTGGATGTGCAGGTCAGGTTTTTGAAATGTTATCTTTGTAGAAAAGCACAGCAAACTGGAGAGACCAGCAGGGAAGTGAATCCTGCAAGAACAATGAACAACTGGCACTGACTAAAGGATCCTGCAAAGCTATATACCCCAGTCAGATTTGCAGTTAGTAGATACACATGTACACTCATACAATCCAGGCACAACTGCATTACCCTCTACAACCACCGGAGGGAGCCCAAAAGCTGAATTCACAACAGCCCTCCAAGCCTCCCAAATATTCCATGCTTGACCGTACTGCCTCCAAGACCTGTCTGCCAGTGACCTAGAAAAAAGATACCTCACGGCCTGCAAGGCAGGTTCCATAATTCCGCTGGACACTCCGTGCCGCGCGAGTCCGACTCCGAATGTCGTTCCCACTGTGAATAAAAAAGAAGATCAGAAACAGAGTTAGAAGAGCCACAACCAACGTCCGCTATGATCCATAAGTTAAATTTCAAACCTAAGAACACCATGTGCTGCAGTACTCTCACGACTGGCGGTGATGCCGCCGACAGAGTATTTATTGCCACAACTGCACCTGCATGCTCACAAAGAAAATGGATTTTCCTGTTTTGAACCACTTCTCCCCACCGAACCAGTGCTACCATTATGGGGAACAACTGAATCAAAATGCCGTTTGATGCCAAACCCAGATCAGTCCATGGCTGAGGCCACATAGTCACAATTGAATCACCGCGAAAATACAAACCAAAACCGCGGCTTTCATCAACCTTAATGAACAGACCCAAAATGTCAGCATCCACAATTGGACGAATCCAGATCGAACAACCATTATAATTCTCCAAAAACCGTTCCCACACTTTTAAATCATCTCTCATCTCCTTTTTCAATCTGATAAAATGCATAGGGGACTTTACCCCCGAAGTCGCCAACGATAGCCATCGACAAAAAACACGACCCATTGGCAAAATCCTGTACGCAAAATTTAGTTTGCCTAATAACGTCTGTACCTCCTTCAAAGTCAATTTTCGTGCACTTGCTGCCCTCTCCACTTCGGCCTTCAATGCTGTCACCTTTTCTTCGGGCAATCTGCACTCCATGGCCATTGTGTCAATCTCGATCCCTAAAAAAATTTGTGAAACCACCAGCCCAACGGTCTTGTCAGCCACTTGGGGAATCCCAAATTTCTGAGCCATCCTTTCCATTGTAAGCAGTAAAATCGAACAATCAGCTGCTTGAGCTGGACCAATAAATAGGAAGTCGTCGAGATAATGGATACAAGAATTCAAACACGAAACATCTTTAACCACCAATTCTAAGAACGTACTAAAAGTCTCGAAGTATGCACACAAAAGCAAACAACCCATGGGAAGACAACGGTCAAGAAAATAACCCTTATCCCTAAAACAACCCAACAAATGCATGCTCTCAGGGTGCACTGGTAATAAACGAAATGCTGCTTCAATGTCTGTTTTAGCTAGCAACGCTCCTTTTCCACACAGTCTCACCCAGTCTACAGCTGCGTCTGAGGATCAATCCCGTCATTCACTGATGATCCTTTTGGGAATGATAAATGGTGAATGAGTCTAAATTTTTTGGACTCTTTTTTCAGAACAACCCCAAGTGGTGAGATCCTCAGGTTACTGAAGGGGTGCGATTCGAAGGGGCTGGCCATCCTGCCCAAGCTGACCTCCTTTTTTAACATCTCTGAAACCACATCCGAAAACTGCAAAGCCGATTTTAAATTCTAGTTTGACAACCTAACTTCTTGATCAATAAATGGGATCCTAAAGCCGTAATTAAAACCATCCCTCAACAACCGCGCCGCCGTTAAATCAGGGTACCTATTTAGATAAGGTTCCATCTCTTCCAGTCGAACCGAAGTCACCCCTTTTTTCAAAAGTATCACTTCCCTTCTGCTTGTTTCCCCAAAAACATTTTGAGGCCTCATGCATTTCTCCACAAGATGAGCATTCGTGCCTGAACTTAAATTTTCCCCCGAATCTACAGTTCCCTTCATTAAAAGAGAAACACAGTCCCTTTTGCATAGCTACTGAGTGTCCTGACTGTCCTGAACCCCCAGTGACCCCCTGAAAAGGCTGATCTGACCTAGAAGGAATCATCACCCTCATCCATAATGCAATATCCTTATGGTCCCATCTAATGCTAGGTCGCACTGCTTTCCATTGACAAAACTGTTGGTGGTATCTTAACCAGCCTTGCCCCCATAAACCCTGTACGCCTCACCAATTGCATCCATATAACAAAACAGGCCTGAACAATTTTCGGGCGCCTTCTCACCAATTACACTTGCCAAAATGGCGAACGCTTGCAAACAATTTGAGAAAGTTCTCGGGATTAACCGGTACCTCCTCCTTTCTTCATCTTCTTTTTTATTATCTTCCCTCCTCACCCTAAGTTGAAACGCTCCAACGGCAACAAGGAAAAAATCTCTATATATTCCCCTTTCCATATTTTTTCTCTCACTTCGTTTTTTAAATGAGCCCCTAATGGGCCTTCAAAGCATACGTATAGTACGCCTTTTGCCGCATTGTCTAGGACCACTGTATCCTCTTTTTCGCCACCCGCCACTGTACTACAACTAGTATTGTCAGCGTCATCCATAACTATGTGGCCTCCGGACACCCCTCCCCCTCCTGTCATGGACTGGCCGCTGCCAGCATCACAAGCCACATTGCTTGGTATTCCCCCAGTGCCACTTAAAACTCCAGTGCCCAGCCCTGAATTCCCCAGACAAGCTGCCACCGGAGGAACTACCCTCGCACCTCCCCCAGCCCCAGTAAAAAGGCTAAGTCTCTAAGGCCGTGTAACAATAAACCCATGCCCCCGCTCACCCCCCCAGACACCAACTTGTGCCCCATACTCTCAATTACCGGAAAGCATGGATTAATAGGAAAAATATTCTCACTCTCACCTGGCTGCCTGGGTGCTGTGACCCCACCAGCCGTAGATCCTGCATCCTGCTGTAGCCATCCATTCGCACCCGTGGATTGGTCTTCTGCTCCTGCTGTAGCCACTGGGTCAACCTGAAATCCCGGCTGCCGGATGTTTTCAGCTGGTGCTGTGGCTGCCTGACCAGGGTGTTATGTTTGCTAATGACAGGTGTTATGAAGGCAATCCAGAAACACAGTGTGCTTAGCGATCAGAGCGCACACAGTGATCTGACAAATACCCAAAAATACAAGAACGAGCTCTGAGACGTGGAAACTCTGTAGACTGCACACCTGATCCTATCCTAAACACAACTAAAAGCGGCTGTGGATTGCGCCTAACAACTACCTAGGCAACTCGGCACAGCCTAAGAAACTAGCTAGCCTGAAGATAGAAAAATAGGCCTGACTTGCCCCAGAGAAATTCCCCAAAGGAAAAGGCAGCCCCCCACATATAATGACTGTGAGTAAGATGAAAAGACAAAACGTAGGGATGAAATAGATTCAGCAAAGTGGGGCCCGATATTCTAGGACAGAGCGAGGACAGTAAAGCGAACTTTGCAGTCTACAAAAAACCCTAAAGCAAAACCACGCAAAGGGGGCAAAAAAAAACCACCGTGCCGAACTAACGGCACGGCGGTACACCCTTTGCGTCTCAGAGCTTCCAGCAAAACAAAAGACAAGCTGGACAGAAAAAAAGCAACAAAAAAGCAAAAAGCACTTAGCTATACAGAGCAGCAGGTCACAGGAACAATCAGGAGAAGCTCAGATCCAACACTGAAACATTGACAAGGAGCAAGGATAGCAGCATCAGGCGGAGTTAAGTAATGAAGCAGTTAACGAGCTCACCAGAACACCTGAGGGAGGAAGCTCAGAAGCTGCAGTACCACTTGTGACCACAGGAGTGAATTCAGCCACAGAATTCACAACAGTACCCCCCCCTTGAGGAGGGGTCACCGAACCCTCACCAGAGCCCCCAGGCCGACCAGGATGAGCCGCATGAAAGGCACGAACAAGATCGGAAGCATGAACATCAGAGGCAAAAACCCAGGAATTATCTTCCTGAGCATAACCCTTCCATTTAACCAGATACTGGAGTTTCCGTCTAGAAACACGAGAATCCAAAATCTTCTCCACAATATACTCCAATTCCCCCTCCACCAAAACCGGGGCAGGAGGCTCAACAGATGGAACCATAGGTGCCACGTATCTCCGCAACAACGACCTATGGAATACATTATGTATGGAAAAGGAGTCTGGGAGGGTCAAACGAAAAGACACAGGATTGAGAACCTCAGAAATCCTATACGGACCAATAAAACGAGGTTTAAATTTAGGAGAGGAAACCTTCATAGGAATATGACGAGAAGATAACCAAACCAGATCCCCAAAACGAAGTCGGGGACCCACACGGCGTCTGCGATTAGCGAAAAGTTGAGCTTTCTCCTGGGACAAGATCAAATTGTCCACTACCTGAGTCCAGATCTGCTGCAACCTATCCACCACAGAATGCACACCAGGACAGTCCGAAGACTCAACCTGTCCTGAAGAGAAACGAGAATGGAACCCAGAATTGCAAAAAAATGGAGAAACCAAGGTAGCCGAGCTGGCCCGATTATTAAGGGCGAACTCAGCCAACGGCAAAAAGGACACCCAATCATCCTGGTTTGCAGAAACAAAACATCTCAGATATGTTTCCAAGGTCTGATTGGTTAGTTCGGTCTGGCCATTAGTCTGAGGATGGAAAGCCGAGGAAAAGGATAGGTCAATGCCCATCCTACCACAAAAGGCTCACCAAAACCTTGAAACAAACTGGGAACCTCTGTCAGAAACAATATTCTCAGGAATGCCATGCAACCGAACCACATGCTGAAAGAACAAAGGTACCAAATCTGAGGAGGAAGGCAATTTAGCCAAGGGCACCAGATGGACCATTTTAGAAAAGCGATCACAGACCACCCAAATGACTGACATCTTTTGAGAAACGGGAAGGTCAGAAATGAAATCCATCGAAATATGTGTCCAAGGCCTCTTTGGGACCGGCAAGGACAAAAGCAACCCACTGGCACGAGAACAGCAGGGCTTAGCCCTAGCACAAATCCCACAGGACTGCACAAAAGTACGTACATCCCGTGACAGAGATGGCCACCAGAAGGATCCAGCCACTAACTCTCTGGTACCAAAGATTCCAGGATGACCAGCCAACACCGAACAATGAAGTTCAGAGATAAGTTTATTAGTCCACCTATAAGGGACGAACAGTTTCTCTGCTGGACAACGATCAGGTTTATTCGCCTGAAATTTTTGCAGCACCCGCCGCAAATCAGGGGAGATGGCAGACACAATGACTCCTTCCTTGAGGATACCCGCTGGCTCAGATAAACCCGGAGAGTCGGGCACAAAACTCCTAGACAGAGCATCCGCCTTCACATTTTTAGAGCCCGGAAGGTACGAAATCACAAAGTCGAAGCGGGCAAAAAATAACGACCAACGGGCCTGTCTAGGATTCAAGCGCTTGGCAGACTCGAGATAAGTCAAGTTCTTATGATCAGTCAATACCACCACGCGATGCTTAGCTCCTTCAAGCCAATGACGCCACTCCTCGAATGCCCACTTCATGGCCAGCAACTCTCGATTGCCCACATCATAATTACGCTCAGCGGGCGAAAACTTCCTGGAAAAGAAAGCACATGGTTTCATCACTGAGCAATCAGAACCTCTCTGTGACAAAACCGCCCCTGCTCCAATCTCAGAAGCATCAACCTCGACCTGGAACGGAAGAGAAACATCTGGCTGACACAACACAGGGGCAGAACAAAAACGACGCTTCAACTCCTGAAAAGCTTCCACAGCAGCAGAAGACCAATTAACCAAATCAGCACCCTTCTTGGTCAAATCGGTCAATGGTTTGGCAATGCTAGAAAAATTACAGATGAAGCGACGATAAAAATTAGCAAAGCCCAGGAACTTTTGCAGACTTTTCAGAGATGTCGGCTGAATCCAATCCTGGATGGCTTGGACCTTAACTGGATCCATCTCGATAGTAGAAGGGGTAAAGATGAACCCCAAAAATGAAACTTTCTGCACACTGAAGAGACACTTTGATCCCTTCACAAACAAAGAGTTAGCACGCAGGACCTGAAAAACCATTCTGACCTGCTTCACATGAGACTCCCAATCATCTGAGAAGATCAAAATGTCATCCAAGTAAACAATCAGGAATTTATCCAGATACTCACGGAAGATGTCATGCATAAAAGACTGAAACACAGATGGAGCATTGGCAAGTCCGAACGGCATCACTAGATACTCAAAATGACCCTCGGGCGTATTGAATGCAGTTTTCCATTCATCTCCTTGCCTGATTCTCACCAGATTATACGCACCACGAAGATCTATCTTAGTGAACCAACTAGCCCCCTTAATCCGAGCAAACAAGTCAGATAACAATGGCAAGGGATACTGAAATTTAACAGTGATCTTATTAAGAAGGCGGTAATCAATACACGGTCTCAGCGAACCATCCTTCTTGGCTACAAAGAAGAACCCTGCTCCCAGTGGTGATGACGATGGGCGAATATGTCCCTTCTCCAGGGATTCCTTCACATAACTGCGCATAGCGGCGTGTTCGGGCACGGATAAATTAAATAATCGACCTTTAGGGAATTTACTACCAGGAATCAAATTGATAGCACAATCACAATCCCTATGCGGAGGTAGAGCATCGGACTTGGGCTCTTCAAATACATCCTGATAATCAGACAAGAACTCTGGGACCTCAGAAGGGGTGGATGACGAAATCGACAAAAATGGAACATCACCATGTACCCCCTGACAACCCCAGCTGGATACCGACATGGAATTCCAATCCAATACTGGATTATGGGTTTGTAGCCATGGCAACCCCAACACGACCACATCATGCAGATTATGCAACACCAGAAAGCGAATAACTTCCTGATGTGCAGGAGCCATGCACATGGTCAGCTGGGCCCAGTATTGAGGTTTATTCTTGGCCAAAGGTGTAGCATCAATTCCTCTCAATGGAATAGGACACCGCAAAGGCTCCAAGAAAAACCCACAACGTTTAGCATAATCCAAATCCATCAGATTCAGGGCAGCGCCCGAATCCACAAACGCCATGACAGAAAACGACGACAAAGAGCATATCAAGGTAATGGACAGAAGGAATTTGGACTGTACAGTACCAATGACGGCAGACCTAGCGGACCGCTTAGTGCGCTTAGGACAATCAGAAATAGCATGAGTGGAATCACCACAGTAGAAACACAGACCATTCAGACGTCTGTATTCCTGCCGTTCAACTCTAGTCATAGTCCTATCGCACTGCATAGGCTCAGGTTTAACCTCAGGCAGTACCGCCAAATGGTGCACAGATTTACGCTCGCGCAAGCGTCGACCGATCTGAATGGCCAAAGACAAAGACTCATTCAAACCAGCAGGCATAGGAAATCCCACCATGACATCCTTAAGAGCCTCAGAGAGACCCTTTCTGAACAAAGCTGCCAGCGCAGATTCATTCCACTGAGTGAGTACTAACCATTTCCTAAATTTCTGACAATATACTTCTATATCATCCTGACCCTGGCACAAAGCCAGCAAATTTTTCTCAGCCTGATCCACTGAATTAGGCTCATCGTACAGCAATCCGAGCGCCAGGAAAAACGCATCGACACTACTCAATGCAGGGTCTCCTGGCGCAAGAGAAAATGCCCAGTCTTGAGGGTCGCCGCGCAAAAAAGAAATAATAATCAAAACCTGTTGAATAGGATTACCAGAAGAATGAGGTTTCAAGGCCAGAAATAGCTTACAATTATTTTTGAAACTTAGAAACTTAGTTCTATCTCCAAAAAACAAATCAGGAATAGGAATTCTTGGTTCTAACATAGATTTCTGATCAATAGTATCTTGAATTTTTTGTACATTTATAACGAGATTATCCATTGAAGAGCACAGACCCTGAATATCCATGTCCACACCTGTGTCCAGAATCACCCAAATGTCTAGGGGAAAAAAAAAAATGAACACAGAGCAGGAAAAAAAAAAATGATGTCAGAACTTTTTCTTTCCCTCTATTGAGAATCATTAGTTTGGCTCCTTGTACTGTTATGTTTGCTAATGACAGGTGTTATGAAGGCAATCCAGAAACACAGTGTGCTTAGCGATCAGAGCGCACACAGTGATCTGACAAATACCCAAAAATACAAGAACGAGCTCTGAGACGTGGAAACTCTGTAGACTGCACACCTGATCCTATCCTAAACACAACTAAAAGCGGCTGTGGATTGCGCCTAACAACTACCTAGGCAACTCGGCACAGCCTAAGAAACTAGCTAGCCTGAAGATAGAAAAATAGGCCTGACTTGCCCCAGAGAAATTCCCCAAAGGAAAAGGCAGCCCCCCACATATAATGACTGTGAGTAAGATGAAAAGACAAAACGTAGGGATGAAATAGATTCAGCAAAGTGGGACCCGATATTCTAGGACAGAGCGAGGACAGTAAAGCGAACTTTGCAGTCTACAAAAAACCCTAAAGCAAAACCACGCAAAGGGGGCAAAAAAAACCCACCGTGCCGAACTAACGGCACGGCGGTACACCCTTTGCGTCTCAGAGCTTCCAGCAAAACAAAAGACAAGCTGGACAGAAAAAAAGCAACAAAAAAGCAAAAAGCACTTAGCTATACAGAGCAGCAGGTCACAGGAACAATCAGGAGAAGCTCAGATCCAACACTGAAACATTGACAAGGAGCAAGGATAGCAGCATCAGGCGGAGTTAAGTAATGAAGCAGTTAACGAGCTCACCAGAACACCTGAGGGAGGAAGCTCAGAAGCTGCAGTACCACTTGTGACCACAGGAGTGAATTCAGCCACAGAATTCACAACACCAGGGACCCATGAGGCTGATGCTGCGCTGCTAGTGATTCCTCTCACCCTGTGTGCTGGCATGTGTGAGACTCCCTGAGCTTGTGCAGGTGATTCCGGACCATTGCCCGTGTCTGCTGCTTGCTGTGCACCTCTCAGGAAGGCCATGGGAGCCGACCCCCCCACCACGGCCTGCGCTGTATTGCTGTCTGCCACGAGGCACTGTCGCTGACTGCGCTCTCCTGCCTGGGCCAGCTGGCTGCCGCCCACTACAGCTACCATGCTGAGGGGCTGATTGGTAAGGCCCCCTCCTCTCAGTCTCCCACTCACGTCCTCACTGAGCAGGCCTTGCCGCAGCGCAAGTGCCCGCCGTCCCTGGTCCCGACTCCTGCTGTGGTGCACTCACCGCTGTGGGGGAAGCGGATGCTTCCCCCCGCTGCAGGTCCCGCCGTCTGTCAGGATTCCTCCCGGTTCTCTGGTGCTGCGCGAGCTGCCTGCAGCCAGAATTGGGAACCGGAGGGTCCCCGGAGGGGCTCCTTATTTGGCGCCGGACCCTGGGGATGGCATCTGGGCTAAGGAGCACCGGAGGCCTGGATCTCCGTGGCTGTCTGCCTTCAGATGAAGCCTGAGAGCTTCCTGCCGCCGCCCCCCTGAAGTAGGCTGCTGATGGAGGTTTGCAGCCATGCTGATCCCTGGGTGCTCGCAGCCTCCCTCAGAGTCTGAAGCAAGGCTTCTCTCTCCCTTTCTGCCATCTAAGAAGGAGCTAGGAGCTGTTTCTGTCTGGCGAGTACCTGACTGGTCACCGATATGGCTACCCCCTTTATAAGTCCGCCTTTTTCAAATCCCTCTGTCCCCTCCCCATTAGTGACCTCATCACCCCTGCATTCACATTAACCCCCTATTTACCCTCTGCACAAAACGCTCCTTATTATCTCACGTCTCCTTGTCATGTCGGCCTCCCCCTGAAGGGCCGGTGGCCCAGTATGGCCTCACTTCCCCTTCTGTTACCTCTCTGCATCTCCCGATAAGAGGAGATCAGACCGCAGCACTTCATCCTCTCTAGCGATTCTAGAGATTATAGCCAGGGCACCAGGCAGCATAGAAGAGGACAGGAAACAGCCGCTGCTGACAGTGTGAAACGAGAGACAGATTGAGCTGCCCCTCCTATAACAGCGCAGCTCTCAAGTCATAGTGGAGCTCATAGATACACTGTGGACTGAAGAAAGATGGCGCCTGCCTCTGCTGTGATGTGGAGACAACCCAGGTGGCATGGCCAGATCACAGCAGGGAGCAGCTCAATGATAGGTATGGGGTCGGACACCGACCGCTGAGTCCTATGCTCAGGGCTGCCATATTTGAAGAGTGTAAGTGTCATGCTGGAACTCTTACACTCCTGCGAAGGAAAATGCTGGCTCCCAGTGGCTGCAAAAATAATTAATAATAAAAAAGATATTAAAGTAAAAAAAAATAAGTTTGTATTAAAAATAATTGTTTATATAAACAATCATTTTTAATACAAAAACAAAATTGCGGCACCATCCCTTCAAGTCCCCTACTGCATGACTCTAAGAACAGACGGATTTTTTGGTGTCCTCTGGATCAGGCCTCTATAACACACTAGATGTTACACACTATTTTAAAGTCAGGTCCCCCTACTGTATGACGTTTTGGGTGGCCTCTGGATCAGGCCTCTACAGCTTAATTTCAACCCAACAAAATCACAAAGTGTGATACGGCAGGCTGTCTAACATTTTGCAACTGAAAAATTATATTTTTTTTTAATGTGCCTCAGGTCTTCACAGATTCATATTACCACAGCACTAAATGACAAGGTAGGATACAGCAGAATGTTTCACATTTAGCTAGTGAAAAAATATTATTTAAAATGCTATAAAAGTGAACCTGGAAATTATAGGCCAGTAAGTCTAACCTCTATTGTTGGTAAAATATTTGAAGGGTTTCTGAGGGATGTTATTCTGGATTATCTCAATGAGAATAACTGTTTAACTCCATATCAGCATGGGTTTATGAGAAATCGCTCCTGTCAAACCAATCTAATCAGTTTTTATGAAGAGGTAAGCTATAGGCTGGACCACGGTGAGTCATTGGACGTGGTATATCTCGATCTTTCCAAAGCGTTTGATACCGTGCCGCACAGGAGGTTGGTACACAAAATGAGAATGCTTGGTCTGGGGGAAAATGTGTGTAAATGGGTTAGTAACTGGCTTAGTGAGAGAAAGCAGAGGGTGGTTATAAATGGTATAGTATCTAACTGGGTCGCTGTGACCAGTGGGGTACCGCAGGGGTCAGTATTGGGACCTGTTCTCTTCAACATATTCATTAATGATCTGGTAGAAGGTTTACACAGTAAAATATCGATATTTGCAGATGATACAAAACTATGTAAAGCAGTTAATACAAGAGAAGATAGTATTCTGCTACAGATGGATCTGGATAAGTTGGAAACTTGGGCTGAAAGGTGGCAGATGAGGTTTAACAATGATAAATGTAAGGTTATACACATGGGAAGAAGGAATCAATATCACCATTACACACTGAATGGGAAACCACTGGGTAAATCTGACAGGGAGAAGGACTTGGGGATCCTAGTTAATGATAAACTTACCTGGAGCAGCCAGTGCCAGGCAGCAGCTGCCAAGGCAAACAGGATCATGGGGTGCATTAAAAGAGGTCTGGATACACATGATGAGAGCATTATACTGCCTCTGTACAAATCCCTAGTTAGACCGCACATGGAGTACTGTGTCCAGTTTTGGGCACCGGTGCTCAGGAAGGATATAATGGAACTAGAGAGAGTACAAAGGAGGGCAACAAAATTAATAAAGGGGATGGGAGAACTACAATACCCAGATAGATTAGCGAAATTAGGATTATTTAGTCTAGAAAAAAGACGACTGAGGGGCGATCTAATAACCATGTATAAGTATATAAGGGGACAATACAAATATCTCGCTGAGGATCTGTTTATACCAAGGAAGGTGACGGGCACAAGAGGGCATTCTTTGCGTCTGGAGGAGAGAAGGTTTTTCCACCAACATAGAAGAGGATTCTTTACTGTTAGGGCAGTGAGAATCTGGAATTGCTTGCCTGAGGAGGTGGTGATGGCGAACTCAGTCGAGGGGTTCAAGAGAGGCCTGGATGTCTTCCTGGAGCAGAACAATATTGTATCATACAATTATTAGGTTCTGTAGAAGGACGTAGATCTGGGTATTTATTATAATGGAATATAGGCTGAACTGGATGGACAAATGTCTTTTTTCGGCCTTACTAACTATGTTACTATGTTACTATACTCATGCATGGAGCACAATAGAAGCAGTGCACAACACACTTGTTGGACATGTGCCCTGCTGGCTTTGTGGACCTCAGTAATGGCCCCCAAAAAATTCTGGAAGGTAAAATTTAACAGCCACACTGGACACTAGCTAGCTACACTATCTGACTGATATATACTGCTCAAAAAAAATAAAAGGAACACTTAAACAACAGAATATAATTCCATGTAAATTAGACTTCTGTGAAATCAAACTGTCCACTTTGGAACCAACACTGTTTGACAATCAATTTCACATGATGTTGTGCAAATGGAATAGACAGCAGATGGAAATTATTGGCAATTATCAAGACACACTCAATAAAGGAGTGGTTCTGCAGATGGAGACCACAGACCACATCTCAGTACCAATGCTTTCTGGCTGACGTTTTGGTCACTTTTGAATGTTGGTTGTGCTTTTACACTCATGGTAACATGAGACGGACTCTACAACCCACACAAGTGGCTCAGGTAGTGCAGCTCATCCAGGATGGCACATTAATGGGAGCTGTGGCAAGAAGGTTTGCTGTGTCTGTCAGCGTAGTTTCCAGAGGCTGGAGGCGCTACCAGGAGACAGGCCAGTACACCAGGAGACGTGGAGGGGGCCGTAGGAGGGCAACAACCCAGCAGCATGACCACTACCTCAGCATTTGTGCAAGGAGGAACAGGAGGAGCATTGCCAGAGCCCTGCAAAATGACCTCCAGCAGGCCACAAATGTGCATGTGTCTGCACAAATGGTTAGAAACCGACTCCATGAGGATGGTCTGAGTGCCCGATGTCCGCAGATGGAGGTTGTGCTCACAGCCCAAGACCGTTCAGGATGCTTGGCATTTGCCACAGAACATCAGGATTGGTAATTTTGCCACTGGCGCCCTGTGCTCTTCACAGATAAAAGAAGGTTCACACTGAGCACATGTGACAGATGAGACAGAGTCTGGAGACGCCATGGAGAGCGACCTGCTGCCTGCAACATTCTTCAGCATGACCGGTTTGGCATTGGGTCAGTAATGGTGTGGGGTGGCATTTCTTTGGAGGGCCGCACAGCCCTCCATGTGCTTGCCAGAGGTAGCCTGACTGCCATTAGGTACCGAGCTGAGATCCTCAGACCCCTTGTGAGACCATATGCTGGTGCAGTTGGCCCTGGGTTCCTCCTAATGCATGGACATTGCCAGACCTCATATGCCCACAGTGTGTCAGCAGTTCCTGCAAGATGAAGGCATTGAAGGTATGGACTGGCCCGCCTGTTCCCCACACCTGAATCTGATTGAACACATCTGGGACATCATGTCTCGCACCATTCACCAACGTCACGTTGCACCACAGACTGCCCAGGAGTTGGCGGATGCTTTTTGAGGTGGGGGGGCGACAGGTCACTGGAGGTAAATGTGAGGTGAGAGGATGGGGTATTGTGAGGGCTGAGGTGGGGGGCAACAGGGCACTGAGGGCTGAATGTGAGAGGATGGGGTATTGTGAGGGTTGAGGTGGATGAAGGGCAACAGAGCACTGGGGGGTGAATGTGAGAGGATGGGGTATTGTGAGGGTTGAGGTAGGTGATGGGTGACAGGGCACTGGGTGGTAAATGTAAGAGGATGGGGGTATTGTGAGGGCTGAGTTGGGGGAGGGGCAACATGACACTGGGGGGTGAATGTGAGAGGATGGGGCTATTGTGAAAGTTGTGATGGGTGAGGGGTGACAGGGCACTGAAGGCTGAATGTGAGAGGATGGGGGTATTGTGAGGGCTTCTGTTTCTTATCATTTCTAAAAAACCTTACGTGTTAGAAAAAATCTGAAGTCGTTTCTGAAATCAGCATGAAAAAAATCTATCAGGAACACTCAAAATTGTCCGAGGGGCAAAACCTTTGTAACACAGTGTTATAAACGAAAGTCGTCTGCAAAGCACTTTTGAACAATTGCTTTTGCTACTAACATCAATGCACATGTATGCAGTAGCTCAGACGTCATAATGTAGACTATAAACTGTTGCTTCTTAACCTCTTACTGCCAGATAATGGAATAGTATGTCAGCTGGTAGTATCCCCCGCTTTGAGGTGGGCTCCGGCAGTGAGCCCACCTCAAAGCCGTGACATGTCAGCTGACATGTGCCCGCAATAGGCGCGAGTGGAATCGCGATATGCCCACGCCTTATAAGTAGTTAAAAGCTGCTGTCAAACTCTGACAGTGGGCATTTACAGTTAAGTCCATATATATTTGGACAGAGACAACATTTTTCAAATTTTGGTTATAGACATTACCACAATGAATTTTAAACAAAACAATTCAGATGCAGTTGAAGTTCAGACTTTCAGCTTTCATTTGAGGGTATCCACATTAAAATTGGATGAAGGGTTTAGGAGTTTCAGATCCTTAAAGGGAACCTGTCACCCCGAAAATCGCGGGTGAGATAAGCCCACCGGCATCAGGGGCTTATCTACAGCATTCTGTAATGCTGTAGATAAGCCCCCGATGTTACCTGAAAGAGGAGAAAAAGACGTTAGATTATACTCACCCTTGGGCGGTCCCGCTGCTGGTCAGGTCGGATGTAGCACAGGCGGTCATGCTATGGCAGCTTCTAGTCTCCCATGGATGCTACTGAAGCATGGCAAAAGTTAAAAAAGTGTTTAAAATATAAAAAAAAATAAAAAACATAAATGTTCAATCACCCCCTTTAGCCCCAATCAAAATAAAACAATAAAAAAACAAACCTACACATATTTGGTATCGCCACGTTCAGAATCACCAGATCTATCAATACAAAATTAATTAACATGATCGCTAAACGGAGTAGCGATAAAAAAATCAAAACGCCAGAATTAAGTTTTTCTTTGTTGCCGCGACATTGCATTAAAATGTAATAATGGGCAATTAAAAGAACGTATCTGCACAAACGTGGTATCATTAAAAACGTCAGCTCGTCCCACAGAAAATAAGCCCTAACACGACCATATTGACGGAAAAATAAAAAATTTATGGCTCTGGAAAGAAGGGGAGCGAAAAGTGAAAAATCGAAAAAAGCTCTGGTGATGAAGGGGTGTAAAACCTTACGTTATACAGACTTTTGGAGCACATATTCATGTTCAGCATATAAAAATCTATAAGATACAATAAAATTTTCTCAGGGGACCTGAAATTTGCTGCGCAATGTAATCAGTGCCCTGTCCTCCTCACCCACCTCAGCCCTCACAATACTCCCATCCTCTCACATTCACCCCCATTGCCCTGTCCCCCGTCCCCCTCAGCTCTCACACTACCCCATCATCTCCCATTCAGCCCCCAGTGTCCTGTCACCCCCCACCTCAGCCATCACAATACCCCTTCATCTCACTTTCACATCCCATCGCCGTGTCACCCCCCACCTCAGCTCTCACAATACCCCCATCCTCTCACATTCAGCCCTCAGTACCCTGTCGCCCCCCCACCTCAGCGCTCACAATATCCCCATCCTCCCACATTCACCCCCAGTGACCTGTCGCCCCTCCCCTACCTCAGCGCTCACAATACCCCATCCTCCCACATTCATCCCCCAGTGACCTGTCCCCTTCCCCCACCACAGCCCTCACAATACCCCATCCTCTCACATTCAGCCCTCAGTGCCCTGTCTCATCCCCCACCTCAGCGCTCAGAATGCCCCCATCCTCCCACATTCACCCCCCAGTGACCATGACATGCCATCTACCAAGTCTGCAGTCAGTGAGGCAGGACCAGGAAGTGTCTGACAGAAATGCAGGGTGGGCACTAGGACCCAGCGTGCCTGAGCCAATCTGAGCATGCACCAAACTGCAAAGCGGAAGAAGCTGCTCAGGTGACTGATGTCAGTTATTCAGTGCAGGGGAGACTCCACTGTGCTGCCAGCTGCAGAATCTCCTCAGATCAGAAATGCTGGCAGTGGGGAGACTCCACTATGCTGGCGGCTGCAGCATGTCCCTCAGGCAGGAGCTGGCATTTGCCTGCTCGCCTCCTGTGCGGTGTCCTGCCTCATGAAAAGCATAAATATAAATAATTTGGCCTGCACTCTAAATTTAGGTCAGGGTGCTGGTGCGACAGACCATGAGGTCTAGAATCAGTATTATTAGAATCCACCGCACTCCCTATGTGGAATATCTTAGAAATGAAAAGATTTTTTTTGAAATTTGCTAATTTATTCAAGTGAAAACAGAAGTCAATCAAGTATATCAGATCAAATAATAGGCAGTTATTACAAAAATGTGAATGCGTGTGATTCACTGTGTTGGGGCAAAGAATTCCAGAGGATGGGGGATATTCGGGAGAAGTCTTGGAGGCAGTTGGATGAGGAGCAAATAAGTGTGGAGGAGAGAAGGAGGACCGGAGATCACGTGAGGGAAGATATCGGGGGATTAGTTCAGAGATATATGGAGGAGACAGGTTTTGGATGGCTTTGTAGGTCAGTATTAGTATTAGTAATTTGAACTGGATACGCTGAGGGAATGGGAGCCAGTGAAGAGATTTGCAGAGGTGGGAAGCAGAGGAGTAGTGAGGAGAGAGGTGAATTAGTCGGGCAGCAGAGTTAAGAATGGACTGGAGAGGTGCAAGGATGTTAGCAGGGAGGCCGCAGAAAAGGATGTTGCAGTAGTCAAGGCGGGAGATGATGAGGGCGTGCACAAGCATTTTAGTAGATTGACGGTTGAGGAAAGGACGGATTCTGGAGATATTTTTGAGCTGGAGGCGACAGGAGGTGGAAAGAGCTTGGATGTGCGGTTTGAAGGACAGGGCAGAGTCGAAGGTTACTGCGAGGCAGCGGACTTCCGATATGGGGGAAAGCATGATGTCATTGATTGCGATAAATAGGTCAGGTAAGGAAGATCTATGGGATGGATGAAAGACGATGAGTTCAGATTTGTCCACATTGAGTTTGAGGAAGCAAGAGGAGAAGAAGAGACAGCAGAGCAGTGACGTCTGGGCCAGAGAGGTAGTGTCATCAGCATAGAGCTGGTACTGGAATCCATGGGACTTTATGAGTTGTCCCAAGCCAAGGGTATAGATTGAGAAGAGTAGGGGTCCTAGAACAGAGCCTTGGGGGACTCCAACAGAGAGAGGGTGGGATGAGGAGGTAGTGTGGGAGTGGGAGATGCTGAATATGCGGTTGGAAAGGTATGAGGAGATCCAGGATAGGGCGAGGTCTTTGATGCCAAAGGAGGAGAGGATCTGTAGTAAGAGGCAGTGGTCAACCGTGTCAAAAGCAGAGGACAGGTATAGAAGGAGGAGTAATGTCCATTAGCTTTCGCGATAAGTAGGTCGTTAGTGATTTTGGTCAGAGCTGTCTCAGTTGAGTGATGGGGGCGGAAACCAGATTGTAGATTGTCAAAGAGGAAGTTAGATGAGAGGTGGGAGGAAAGTTCAGAGTGGACGTGCTGCTCCAGGAGTTTGGAAGCGAATGGGAGCAGTGATATTGGGTGATAGCTGGACATAGCAGTTGGATCAAGGGTTGGCTTTTTAAGGATAGGCGTGATTGTGGCATGTTTGAAAGCAGAAGGGAAGGTGCCAGAAGATAGTGATAGATTGAAGAGGTGGGTTAGGGATGGAATAAGTGTGGTGGTGAAGTTGGGGAGGAGGTGGAATGGGATGGGGTCAAGCGCACAGGTGGTGAGGTGCGATTTGGAGAGGAGACAATTAAGCACCCCTTCAGTGATGTTGGATAGGGAGGTTATGGGGTTTGGGCATTGGTCTGGTATACAAAGGGGTTGTGGTGGTTGAACAATGAAGAATTGTCTTGTCTGGTCGATCTTATTTTTAAAGTGTGTGGCAAAGTCCTCAGCAGAGATGAGGGAGGTTGGAGGGGCAGTGGGGGGCGGAGGAGGGAGTTAAAGGTTTTGACTAACTGAGGTTGTAGGATAGGGAAGATACGAGGGTTGTGAAGTAGACCTGTTTAGCAGAGGTGAGAGCAGATTTAAAAGCGAGTGTTGCCTGTTTGAATGCAGTGAAGTCGTCTTGCAAGTGTGTTTTCTTCCAGCGCCGCTCCGCAACCCTGGACACTTGCCGGAGCTTTTTATTGGTGTTATTGTGCCAAGGTTGTCTATTGACATTTCGCACTCTGCCATGGACAATTGTATCAATAGCTGATGCGAGAGTGGCACTGTAGAAAGCAGTGGCACTGTCTGTGTCGTGGAGTGAGGATATGGATGCCAGTGGTAGGATAGAGTCAGAGAGTGTGTGGGCATCTAGGTGTGCAAGGTTTCTGCGGGGGTGCGCATTTTGCTGGACATGGATGACTGGTGGGGAGGACAGGGATGAGAAAGTGAGCAGATGGTGGTCGGATAGAGGGAGAGGGGAGGTGGTGAAGTTAGATAGAGAGCAGAGACGGGTGAATACCAGGTCTAATGTATGTCCGTCTATGTGGGTGGCTGCAGAGGACCACTGAGTGAGTCCAAAGGATGAGGTAAGGGACCGAAGTTTGGAGGCTGTTGACTGAAGAGTATCAATGGGAATGTTGAAGTCACCCATGATGATGGTGGGAATGTCAGCAGAGAGAAAGTGAAGAAGCCAGGTAGCGAATTGGTCAATAAAGGCAGTGGCTGGGCCTGGAGGTCGGTATATGATGGCCACTTGGAGGTTGGAGGGAGATTAGATGCGGACAGAATGGATTTCAAAAGAGGGGAGGATAAGGGAGGGTAGAGGTGGGATTGGGTTAAAGGTGCAGTTAGGAGAAAGGAGAAGACCCACTCCTCCACCATGTTTGTTGCCGGGTTGAGTGGTGTGGGTGAAGTGGAGGCCTCTCTAACACAGCGCAACAGGGGAGGCGGTGTCAGAGGGTGTTAGCCATGATTCTGTGAGGCCAAGGAAGGCAAGATTGCGTGAGAGAAAAAGGTCGTGAATCACGTGAAGCTTATTGCAGATTGAGCGGGCATTCCAGAGTGCTCCAGAGAGAGGGAGCATGGGGGTGGGCGTAATGGGCACGGGTTTTATGTTGGAAAGATTGCGGTAGTTTATACTAGATAGGGAGCGATAGGAGGGGGTAGTAGTAGGAGGTATGAGCTGTGGGGGTCCCGGGTTGGTAGATATGTCTCCAGCAGTGAGGAGAATCAGAGAAAGGGAGAGCAGGTGGGAGAAAGAGAGTGGCCGACTTGTTTTATGTTTTATGAGGACAGATTTGAGGTTGAGGAGCAGGTCAGCAGAGGAGGACAGGTGGGGAGGTAAGAGGGAAGGGGAGATGATTATTAGGTTAGAGAGTGCTGGGGTTTGTGATAACGATAGCGAAGTAGAGAGAGGATTAGTGGAGCAAACACTGTAAGGGCATAGGTAAACATGGTGAAGGAGTAAGATGGGTTAATAGAAAAGCTAGATCCAAGTAATAAGAAGTGCTAACTCAGCAGACATACCCAAAAGAGACGGCGACATAGTGTGGAGTCCTGACTCCTGCCGTGACTAACTGCCGTTGAAATAACTGCAGCGTCTTTATGCTTAGCTGCGCAATGCTTTGCTGCAGAAATGCGTGTGCCTGACCCCACACGCGTGCACCCCTTAAGAAGCTACTAAATTTATAGGGCAGATAGATTGGACCACGGACAAGGTTCTGTCTGGCTTGGACATGACCCTTGTGTATAAAAGGTTCTCAGAGGTGCACACTGGTGCGCTAGTGTCATTTATATGTGGTTGCTGGCAGTGGATATGCTACCACTCAGTCTGCTCATATGCATGTGTCGCCCTAAACCCAGAGAGTACTTACGTGGCTAAGCAGGGTTAGCTCATCGTACTTCGCTTGGCTTAACATCTGTTTCCTCCATGTGTGCGGTTAGCACAATTGAGTCACAGAGCAAGTACTAACCCTCAGGCTAGATCTCTCTGGGAAAGCGACAGGGTTGTGCATCTAGCGCTCCATGTGCAGTTACCACAGTCTACTCGCAGTGCGAGTTTACGCCTATATTCAGCACCTGCTTTGTTACTAAGTGCGAATGACACGGTTTGGTTGCAGTGCTAGTTTAGTACTTCTTTATTCAGCACCTGCTTCGTTACTATGTGCGAGTGACACGGTTCGGTTGCAGTGCTAGTTTAGTCCATGTGCTTCACCCTGTCAATTGATCTGCACTTAGTTTTTCTCTGTCCCTCTCTGTGCAGTAACAGAGCTGGTCATATAGCATTCTGTTTACACAGTGTGTCACCTTATCACTTAATTTAAAGCTTCCGCCATTGTTCTACAACTGCAGTTTTCCATCTCTGCACAGTGGACCCCTGGTTGCGATTGCACAAGATTATTCCTTTATTCTGTGCAATACGCCAATCCTAACAGGGTGACCTTCCAAAGCAACGATCTTTGATAGTAGTGATGAAGTGAACCTGGTCAGTTTCTTGGCTTTTGCTATAATGAGAGTTGGGATAAAGAAGTGCATCTCTAGATAAATTCTTGGCTCTACTGGATCCTTTTGAATACCATGTCCTCTTGCTTGGAACTTTTCCTTTATGTTCTGTGCTTGCATTTCAAATGTATCCTCGGTATAACAGATTTGATTTATCCTCATAAACAGACCAATAGGAATACATTGCATTGTTGAGAGTCGACTTGACGAATCTGCATGAAGGAGTTAGTTCACAGATGTTTAATTACGATGAACATCAGTGGTAATTTTGCCGTTTTCCAGTGTATTTATTTTGAAGTCCAGAAAATCCAGTTCTCTGCTGCTGTTGAAAGTAAGTTTAATGTTAATATTGTTGTTATTTAGACAAGAGATTAACTGTTTAAGTTATAATTGTGTAACTTCCCAAATAAACCATATATTGTCTACAAAACACATCCAGATCTGGACTTTTTCTATGCTGATGTGATGAGATGATCAACTTGAAAAATTTCTGTTTTCCATAATACCAAAAAGGATTAACATATGGCAGGGTGCAAGTTACACCCATGGTTGTACCCTAAGTCTGCAAATAGAACCAATCTTTAAAAATGAAGATATTGTGTATCAACATGTATTCAAGTAAAGTAATTAGAAGGTCAATTAGCTAACAATACAGAATACTAGCACTCAGAAACCAGGATACCTCGTCTCCCGATACTTACCTGCACACAACCTCCGATCCTCACAAGATCTCCTTCTCTACTCTCCTCTTATCTCCTCTTCCCACAATCGCATACAAGATTTCTCTCGCACATCACCCCTACTCTGGGACTCTCTACCACAACATATCAGACTCTCGCCTACCATCGAAAGCTTCAAAAAGAACCTGAAGACCTACCTCTTCTGACAAGCCTACAACCTGCAGTAACCACTGATCGACCAAACCGCTGCGCTACCATCTCTACCCTCACCTATTGGGTCCTCTCTCCTCCTGTACCAGTCATGACTTGTATTGTTTAAGATTATTGTACATGCTTTTATTGTGTATACCCCCCTCACATGTAAAGCGCCATGGAATAAATGGCACTATAATAATAAATAATAATAATGCCTTAATGTCTAATAGAGGTATAAAGGGACTCTTCATCAACCGTGAGGGGAGAAGAGGCAAAGGAGAGGAAAGACACTGGGAGTGGAGCTGTGATTGGGCTCACTCCATAATTAGCACGAGAAGCCGGAAGCTGGAATTCCTAGGTTGTGGGGGTAACTGTATGCCCCACAGAAGAAACCAGCTGTTAGGTGTCAAGTTCCCGCTGCTGCACAGGGGGAATTTCGAACCATGTCCACTGCGGTCTCCCATTCTCCTCCAGCCGCAGTGGAACCTGTTCAGCCGAGACGTCGGTCCCAGCGTCTGGCTCAAGCTGACATTGTGCGACTGGTTACTGCTGCCTTTCCAGGCTCTGTCTTTGTAGCCAGTACTGATCTGCAGCAAGCAGGCCTTTCTGGGACCAAGTGCCGCTTTTCTCATACTGAGCATGCCCACGGGACGACCTCCCATTGGAGGACGGGGATCACATGTTCAGGTCCTGTTGCGGTTCCTATTGGACCTTCTGCAAGGTCCCGGTCTGCTACTGCTATAAAAAGTTTGCATGGCCGCTCGGCCATAAGCAAGTGTAACCTTGTCAATGTGTGTTTGTAGATGAATGTCTGTCAATGGATGAAAGCTCCTTAACCATTCCCATTCCTTTTGTTGATGACTGCTTGCGAATGGTGGAAGCTACCTAGCACCCGACAGTGCTACTTGCACACTCAGCACACGTTAGTATCTCTTCGCAGTGCCCGCCAGTGCGGCACCGTGCGCATTCTCTGCGCTTTCCTGATAACCAGTCAGTGTAGGGTGGGAATTCCCGCTTGAACTCTGCATCTGACTCAGTGCGTCCTCAGGCACGGGCTCAAAAGCCACCGAGCGTCAGAGCGAGTCCAATCACCAGTTTAGTGGGAGTGATTCATAGGGATCCCGCTAGTGTCTTTCAGCTGCACCCTGTGACTGCTAACAGGGTGCATCGTATTTGTGGTGACTCTGAAGCAACAGAGTTCGCTTCTATTCACACTGGGTGAGGTCTAACCGACGTGTTAGCAAACATCCATCCGCCATTACTCAGCAGCAGGTGTCATCTCTGCACAGTGGACCCTGGACCGCGAACGCACATCATATTCTCTATTACTATTATTTTTTGCATTCCGCCAGTCCTAACATTACACTAGCACCAGGGTCTGGTTTGTACTGGCGGATGAACAGCGATTACAACTATACATCTGACAGCTGGACGGTAGGTTGGTGGCTCTTGAGCACACAACCTCAGCTGTGGATGTTACTGCAGTCACTGTTCAGGCTGCTAGCGTGGCTTCAGCCAGTCTGTCCAATGCCAACCCTGCTCCGACATTATCTCGTCTCCCATTACCGGACAAGTTTGCTGGAGACAGTAAGCTGTGTCGGGGATTTGTGAGCCAGTACGCTATACATCTTGAGCTCCTCCTGCCTGTCTGTTTTCCCATGGAATGGGCTAGAGTAGGATTTATTATATCCCTTCTGCCAGGCAGGGCGTTGGAGTGGGCAACTCTGCTGTGGGAGCATGACAATCATGTGGTGCAGAGTGCTCCCAGGTTCCCAGACACTCTGAAACAGGACTTTATGGGACCTCGTGTCACCCATGATTCAACGCTTCAACTGTTGGCATTGACACAGGGTTCGTCCTTGGTCAGCCATTTTGCCGTCCACTTCCGAACATTAGCATTTGAGCTGGAGTGGCCGGATTAAGTCCTGATTCCAGTGTTTTGGAGAGGTCTGGCTGACCATGTAAAGGACACCTTGGCCACTAGGGAGATTCCCGCTACACTGGAGGAGTTAATAACTTTATCCACTCGCATAGACCTCCATTTTAACGAGCGAAGGTTGGAGCGAGCCCAGTGTAGACAGAGGTTTTGGTTGGTGCCAACCTTCGCCAAACCTCTGGAGTCACCTCTCCAGACGTCCGAGCCCTATGAGGCCATGGAGGTATCTTGAGCAGGTCCTAAGTCTCGGGCTGCTCGAACACCCATGGTCTGTAGTGTCTGCCAGCAGTCAGGTCATTATTCCAAGAATTGTCCACAGCGGCAGGGAAACGACGGCGTCTAGTAACTCTAGGAGGAGGTTCTCTAGACACGGTGGCGTTTTCATCCAAATTGTCCTTCAAGGGGACAATTACATTTGGCCCTTCCACTTTTACGGTTGAGCTTTGTGTGGACTCCGGGGCAGAGGGAAATGTCATGTCTTCTTCCTTTACCCAACAGCACGCAATACCCCTGGTTATGCTAGCCAAACTAGTGACCGTAAGAGTGGTGAATGGGTCGGCACTGCCGTCACAGATTACACATCAGACTATTCCCTTTACACTATCCAGGTCTCCATCCCATCAGGAGATCATTTCCCTTCTCGTGATTCCTGAGGGAATAGACGAGATTCTTCTAGGGATACCTTGGTTGCGTTACCACTCCCCACATATTGAGTGGTCCTCTGGGAGAATTCTGGGATGGAGTAAATCTTGTGAAGGTAGATGTTAGTGGGAGTGTGTTCAGGTTGCCACTATGGAGAAACCTGCAGATCTTAGCCCTCTACCCAAACACTACTGGTCTTATGCGGACATTTTCTCCAAGAGAGCTGCGAAGACTATTCCGCCTCACCACCCCTATGACTGTCCTATTGACCTCTTGCCAGGGGCAGAGCCTCCTCGGGGACATGTCTATCCCCTGTCTCTCCCAGAGATGGAGGCAATGTCACAATACATCCAGGAGAATCTGGCAATAGGATTTATTAGGAAGTCAGTGTCACCTGCGGGGGCCGGGTTCTTTTTCATGCAGAAGAAGAGCGGAGAATTGTGTCCATGCATAGACTACTGAGGTCTTAACGCCATTACTGTTAAGAACAAGTACCCTCTCCCTCTGATATCAGAGCTCTTCAATAGGCTCCGGGGAGCAAGGGTATTTACTAAGCTAGATCTGCAGGGTGCTTACAACCTGATTCGCATCCGTGAGGGGGAAGAGTGGAAGATGGCTTTTAATACCAGAGATGGGCACTATGAATATCTGGTGATGCCCTTTGGCCTCTGTAATGCCCCATCCGTCTTCCAAGACTTTGTGAACGATATCTTCCGGGATATGCTCTCCACCTTGGTGGAAGTCTATCTGGATGATATTCTCATCTTCTCTCCAGATATTGATTCCCACCGGAGAGATGTTTGCAGAGTCTTCGACCTCCTACGGGCAAACTCCCTCTACGCCAAGTTAGAGAAGTGTGTGTTTGAGCAGGAGTCCTTGCCTTTCCTGAGCTATCTCATCTCAGCCCAGGGATTAGCTATGGATCCTGCCAAGCTACAAGCAGTGATGGACTGGCAGGAACCTCATTCTCTCAAAGCGGTGCAGCGCTTCATGGGGTTCATTAATTATTATCGCCAGCTCATTCCCCACTTCTAAACATTGGTAGCTCCCTTGGTAGCCCTCACCAAGAAGGGAGCAAATCTCATATTGTGGTCAGAGGAGGTCTCTAAAGCCTTCCTATCTGTGAAGTCCCACTTTGCTAGCGCTCCCATTCTACATCATCCCGATGTAGATAAGCATTTTATTATTGAGGTGGATGCCTCATCTGTCGGAGCTGGAGCGGTCCTCTTCCAAAAGGATGCTCAAGGTCGGAAGCATCCATGCTTCTTTTTCTCCAAGACCTTCACTCCGGCAGAGAGGAATCATTCCATCGGGGACAGGGAGTTGTTAGCAATGAAGCTGGCTTTTTCATAATAGAGACATCTTCTGGAAGGGGCTTGCTTTCCCTTCCAAGTCTACACTGACCACAAGAATTTGGTATATTTGCAGACAGTTCAGCGGCTGAATTCTTGCTAGGCCAGATGGTCCCTGGTATTCTCCTGGTTCCACTTCACCCTTTATTTCCTGTCTGGGGAGAAGAACATTCGCGCCGATGCTCTCTCCCACTCCCTAGTGTCATCTGAGGAGGAGCCTCGGCTAATTGTTCCCTCTGAGAGTCTGAGAACTGTGGCTCCAGTGTCGCTAGAGTCTGTTCCTCCTTGCAAGACTTTTGTGCCATCCAATTTGCAACCCGAGGTTCTCTTTTTGGCTCACTCGTCCAGGGTGGGTGGACATTTTGGGATCAAAAGGACATCTGAGCTTCTGGCGAGAACGTACTTGTGGCTGCATATGGCCCGTGACGTTAGAGACTATATCCAGGCATGTGCCTCTTGCGCCAAAAATAGGTCTCCTCGACAACGGCCTGCTGGGTTACTCTACCCCCTACTGGTGGCTGATAGGCCCTGGGAGATGGTTGGGATGGACTTTGTGGTAGCCTTACCCAAGTCCTGTGGCTGCACCATTATTTTGGTAGTTACCGACCATTTCTCTAAAATGGTGCATTTGGTGCCTCTCCCACGGTTAAATTCTGCATGAGCCTTGGTGGCATTGTTTGTCAAACATGTCTTCCGTTTACACGGTATGCCTGATAAGATTGTCAGTGACCGGGGTCCCAAGTTTGCATCTCGGTTCTGGAGAGAGCTTTGTCGCCTACTTAGTATTTAGCTGAATCTCTCTTCAGCATACCATCCCGAGATGAATGGGTTAGTAGAGAGGGCCAATCAGACCCTGGTCACATATCTACAACATTTTATCTCAGCCAGGCAGGATGACTGGACATCCCTACTACCTTGGGCAGAGTTTGCCTTGAACAACGCCATAGCCAACTCCACTGGGCAGATTCCATTTCTCCTTCATTACGGCCAACATCCGCGGGTTCCTGTGCCCATGACTATGTCTTCTGCCGACTCTAGGGTGGCAGACTGGGCTGTGGAAGCACGGGACATCTGGGACCATACACAGGATGCTATCCGGGATTCCAAGGAGAGAATGAGGGTCTCTGCCGATGCACATCGGTGCCCCGCTCCAACCTTTGCTCCTGGTAACTTAGTGTGGCTCTTCGCCCACAATATCAGGCTGCGAGCTGAGTCCACTAAGTTTGTGCCTCGCTACTTAGGGCCTTTCAAGGTTCTGGAAAAGGTTAACCCTGTCACCTATCGTCTGGCTCTTCCTCCACGCCTGGGTATCACCGACACTTTTCATGTTTCCCTCTTAGTCCGTTCACATGTCCTGTTCTGAGTCATCTGCCGGGACATCAGTTTCATCCTTGGATGATTATGAGGTGAACGCTATCTTGGGGTGCAAAGTAGTACATGGCAAAAAGTTCTATCTGCTGGACTGGAAGGGTCACTGCCCAGAGGATAGAACCTGGGAGCCTGTGGAGCACATTCGGGATCCGTTGCTCATTGCAGCCTTTGAACATAGCGAGGCCCTAGGGGGGTAATGTTAGGTGTCAAGTTCCCACCGCTGCACAGGGGGAATCTTGAACCATGCCTGCTGCGGTATCCGATTCTTCTCCAGCCGCAGTGGAACCTGCTCAGCAGAGATGTCGGTCCCAGCATCTGGCTCAAGCTGACATTGTGCGACTGGTTACTGCTGCCTTACCAGGATCTGTCTTTGTAGCCAGTACTTATCAACAGCAAGCAGGCCTTTCTGGGACTAAGTGCAGCTTTTCTTATACTGAGCATTCTCACGGAGCGACCTCCCATTGGAAGTCGGGGAACACATTCAGGTCTTGTTGTGGTTCCTATTGGACCTTCTGGAAGGTCCCGGTCTGCTACTGCTATAAAAGGTTTGCATGACCACTCGGCCATGCGCTAGTGTAAACTTGTCAACGTGTGTGTGTAGATGAATGTCTGTCAATGGATGAAAGCTCTTTAATCATTCCCATTCCTTTTGTTGGACACCTGTAAAAAGGCTCGAGTTGCCTGCCATACGGATATTGTCCTACTAATAGTACAGAGAGAGAAAGAGAGGACCTTGTGTGAAGCAGGGGACTTATACCACAGCACAGTAAAAAAGGCTTCCAACCGCATGTGCCTAGGGGGCTTCTGAATTGCTTCCAAGCTGGCCAGACCTCACCATCACCTGTGATCCGTACCCTAGACTGTGACTGCATACTACCGGTAAAAGGTAAAGAAACTGCAACCTTGTGTCCTGCAATTCTTTCTGACACTACACCGTCCGTCATCTTTACCCACTACACCGGGAGCCCTGGAGACTAAGCTTCACCTGTGGGAAGCCATACCATCCCTGCTGCAGTATCATCATCTCCAGTGGACCACTTTAAGCAGCATCGTCATCCCTGACTCGAATACCACAGGTGGTGTCACGAACAAATCCACGTAAACTTTATTCCCATTTACATATCACCTCTTTTATTGGATGTCCAGGGCCATGGACCAGTCACTGCCACCGTGAAAACTCCTTTAAGAACAGAACCGGCCCGGTACCGAGTACCCCACGGTCCTAGTGGGCGCTACATATGTATGCATTATACATACTCATAGACAGAGCCTGTCCAGTGGGCGTGGCCTCACCCCACACACTTTAATGGAGAATTGCAACACCCTCTAGTATGCCATGCCTAGTAGATGATATAGAAAATGCAAAGCACAGCTGAGAGGGGAGGTGCACAGTCAATAGGTGCCCAAACCTTAACGTATAGAAAAAAAGTGACTAGCACACTCCTGGAAATTGTGATGCAAAATAAGGGGGTTTATTACATACAAAGTCACAAACGTTTCGGTCAACTCTAGACCTTCATCAGTGTACTAAGTACACCTGTATATATGAATGAGCCCCAAATTGGAATACAACTAAATTGCATCAATAGGTAATACTGGTAAACTAGAACCAGACAAGGTAGCATGGAAGTGTCCAATGAAAAATTGGATAGGCCACGAAAAGGAGAAGGAACCTTATTGCTGAAAAGACAAGGATGCCGATCAGCGCATAGACAATATGGATCTCCGCGGTATCCACCGCCAGGAGGAGTGTGACACGTTTGTGACACGTGACACGTTTGTGACTTTGTATGTAATAAACCCCCTTATTTTGCATCACAATTTCCAGGAGTGTGCTAGTCACTTTTTTCTATGCCTAGTAGATGGGCGTGTCACTAATTGGGGTGCGGCCTTGCTCAATACAAGTTTATAGAGCAAGTCTGCGCCCAGCAACTATTTGGGGATATTGTTCTCAAGTTCTTTTTGTAAATTGTTAATAAATAAGTCAAATTCTTCCAATTCTACTGAGTTAGACTCAATGATTAGTTGAATAAAACCAAAGGAGCATATGGATGTTATACCATCCCATTTTCTCTTCTTTTCAACATTACCTAAACTGAATGGTGGATACACTTGCACCCTGGGGACACTTTTTTGTTGTAAGTAATTTTCTAGTGTAGCATGTGTCCACCATATTTTCATTTTTTTGTGGTACATGTCTTTATTTTTACACATATTTTCTTTAACATTTTGTATAGAATCATTTAAAAGCAAGAGGAGATCTGCTTAAAAAGATCATTAACTTTGCTACGCCATGTTTTTTTCTGGCTTTCAAGTTCATATTTGCTCAAGGAAAACTATGTGTAGACCAAAGGAAAAAAACAACCAATTAGTACCAACATGTTAGAGTAAGGCCGGCGTCACACACAGCGTATGAAAATACGGTCCGTATATTACTGCCGTAATACGCTGAAAAGTCCTGAAAATAGTGGTCCGTAGCTCCTCCGTAGGCAGGGTGTGTCACCATTTTTTGCGCATGGCATCCTCCGTATGTAATCCGTATGTCATCCATACTGCGTGTTTTTATCGCAGGCTTGCAAAACCGACATACGGCTAGACAAGGGATCCATGTGTAAAAAAAAAAAAAAAAACATATATACTGTCTATATATATATATATATGTACTAGACTGTGGCCCGATTCTAACGCATCGGGTATTCTAGAATATGCATGTCCCTGTAATATATGGACAATGATGATTCCAGAATTCGCGGCAGACTGTGTCCGTCGCTGATTGATCGAGGCAACCTTTATGACATCATAGTCGCCATGGCAACCATTATGACATCATCGTCGCTGTGCCCGTTGCTGATTGGTCGAGGCCTGGCGGCCTCGACCAATCAGAGACGCAGGATGTCTATGTCCTTTATGACATCATCGTCGCTCGACCAATCAGAGACGCGGGATGTCTACGTCGATGCTGTGCCGGTCTCTGATTGGTCGAGGCCTGGCGGCCTCGACCAATCAGAGAGCTGGGATTTCCAGGACAGACAGACAGACAGACGGAAAAACCCTTAGACAATTATATATATATATATATATATATATATATATATGTCAGTAGACACATATATGTATATATATTATTACTTCATCCAGCGCGATATAGCAGAAAGCCGGTAATTCAATTACCGGCTTTTTCTTTCTCCTTCCTAAAACCCGACATGATATGAGACCTGGTTTACATACAGTAAACCATCTCATATCCCCATTTTTTTGCATATTCCACACTACTAATGTCAGTAGTGTGTCTATGCAAAATTTGGCCGTTCTAGCTAGTAAATTAAGGGGTTAAATGGCGGAAAAAATTGGCGTGGGCTCCCGCACAATTTTCTCCGCCAGAGTAGTAAAGCCAGTGACTGAGGGCAGATATTAATAGCCTGGAGAGGGTCCAAGGTTATTGGCCCCCCCCCCTGGCTAAAAACACCTGCCCCCAGCCACCCCAGAAAAGGCACATCTGGAAGATGCGCCTATTCTGGCACTTGGCCACTCTCTGCCCATTCCCGTGTAGCGGTGGGATATGGGGTAATGAAGGGTTAATGCCACCTTGTTATGGTAAGGTGACATTAAGCCAGATTAATAATGGAGAGGCATCAATTATGACACCTATCCATTATTAATCCAATACTAGTAAAGGGTTAAAAAAAAACACACACATTATTAAAAATTAATTTAATGAAAAAAAACACAAAGGTTGTTGTATTAATTTATTCTACTCTCAATCCACTCACTGAAGACCCTCGATCTGTAAATAAAAAAAAAAAAATAAACCAAAAATATACATACCTTCCGAGGATCTGTAAGGTCCAACGATGTAAATCCATCTGAAGGGGTTAAAATATTTTGCAGGCAGGAGTTCTGCTAATGCAGCGCTACTCCGGCCTGCAAAACCCCAGCGAATGAAGGTAAAGTAGGTCAATGACCTATATTTAGCTTCATTTGCGGTGAGGCGCCCTCTGCTGGCTGTTCCTAGATCGTGGGAACTTTCCTAGAAAGCTCCCTGGCTCGAGATCATAAGAGGCGCCCTCTGCTGGTTGTCCTCATATGAACTCGAGCCAGGGAGCTTTCTAGGAAAATTCCCACGATCTAGGAACAGCCAGCAGAGGGCGCCTCACCGCAAATGCAGGTAAATATAGGTCATTGACCTACTTTACCTACATTCTCCGGGGTTTTGCAGACATGAGCTGCTGCATTAGCAAAGCTCGTGTATGCAAAATATTTTAACCCCTTCAGATGGATTTACATCGTTGGGCTTTACAGATCTGCGGAAGGTATGGATATTGTTGGTTTATTATGTTTTTTTTGTTACAGAACGAGGGTCTTCAGTGATTGGATTGGGCGTTAAATAAAATAATACAACAACCTTTGTTTTTATTTCATTAAAATAATTTTTAATAATGTGTTTGTGTATTTTTTTAACCCTTTCCTAGTATTGGATTAATAATGGATAGGTGTCATAATTGACGCCTCTCCATTATTAATTTGGCTTAATGTCACCTTACAATAGCAAGGTGGCATTAACCCTTCATTACCCCATATCCCACCGCTACACGGGAATGGGAAGAGAGTGGCCAAGTGCCAGAATAGGCGCACGGTGGCGCAGTGGTTAGCACTGCAGCCTTGCAGCGCTGGAGTCCTGGGTTCGAACCCCACCAAGGACAACATCTGCAAAGAGTTTGTATGTTCTCTCCGTGTTTGCGTGGGTTTCCTCCGGGCACTCCGGTTTCCTCCCACATTCCAAAGACGTACTGATAGGGAATTTAGATTGTGAGCCCCATCGGGGACAGTGATGATAATGTGTGCAAAAATGTAAAGCGCTGCGGAATATGTTAGTGCTATATAACAATAAAAAGATTATTATTATTATCTTCCAGATGTGCCTCTTCTAGGGTGGCTGGGGGCAGGTGTTTTTAGCCAGGGGGGGGGGGCAATAACCGTGGACCCTCTCCAGGCTATTAATATCTGCCCTCAGTCACTGGCTTTACTACTCTGGCGGAGAAAATTGTGCGGGAGCCCACGCCAATTTTTCCCGCCATTTAACCCCTTAATTTACTAGCTAGAACGGCCAAATTTTGCATAAACACACTACTAACATTAGTAGTGTGGAATATGCAAAAAAAAGAGGGATATGAGATGGTTTACTGTATGTAAACCATGTCTCATATCATGTCGGGTTTTAGGAAGGAGAAAGCAAAAGCCGGTAATTGAAATACCGGCTTTAAAGCTATCTAGCTATCTATCTAGCGCTGTATGAAGTAATAATATATATACATATATGTGTCTCACTGACATATATATATATATATATATATATATATATACCTATTCTATGTGTACACATTTATTCTACCTATTCTACTGGAAGCTGTCAGTGTGATTTTACTGTACACCGCAATGAATTACCGGCTTTTCTCGCTAACACCGCTGCGTATTTCTCGCAAGTCACACTGCTG
Organism: Ranitomeya imitator; assembly: GCF_032444005.1. Taxonomy (NCBI): domain Eukaryota; kingdom Metazoa; phylum Chordata; class Amphibia; order Anura; family Dendrobatidae; genus Ranitomeya; species Ranitomeya imitator. The sequence goes on from NC_091282.1 coordinate 1,035,962,432, forward strand.
GTCCGTGTGTAATCCATATTTTTGGGGCTTCCATAGACTTTCATTGATGGTTTATTTGCGCAATACGGTGACAAACGCAGCATGCTGTGATTTTCTACGGCCGTAGAAAGCCGTATAATACTGATAAGTTTAATACGGCAAATAGGAGCAGGGGCATAGAGAATAATTGTGCCGTATGTTTTGCGAGTTTTACGGACGTAGTTTCTGCGCTCTTACGTCCGTAAAACTCGCAAGTGTGACGCCGGCCTAATAGTAATGTAATAAATGTTTGTCACCTGAGACACATCTGTTACAATAAAGACCACCAACAGAGGACAAATGGTGATAAAAATCTCATAAAACTTAATATTTATTTAAATAATTTAAATTAAAATACAAATTGAAAAAGAAAATTTTAAATAGATAAAGCAGAGTCACCCAATGGAGGACCACATGTATAAACATTGCATCGCCAGCAGGTGTATTGTGCCGTCACGGCCTGTGTTCCTCCAGATGGTGGATGTCATGACCGTAGCTCATGGATACCCCTCCAGCCAACAACATTTCCTTCTCAGTCCTCAATACCCCAAGCTGCCCCCCAGGTATGAGCCCGGCCCTCAGGAAACACCCCCCTCCCAAAGCTAACTGTGTTGGTGGGGGTGTCTATCTCAGACTGAGCCCCATCGCCTGGGGCTGGATATGGGACCCTCTGTGGTGATGGCTCCCCTGGGTCTGCTGTCTCCACCCACACAGTGGGCCTAGAGCTGGCAGCACAATGGCGTGAGACCTTGAGATACAGAGCAGATTAGTGGAAGGATTGCTTTTAATTTGCCCTTGGCGGTCTCTTGTCTGGCCTTGGTTATGCATGGGATCCAGCCTGCTCTTATTCCTCTGCTTGCTGTCACTGAGTGTGGAATTGATTTCTGAGAATGAACTGACGAGCGTACAGTCTAGATCAGGGGTCCCCAACCTGTAGCTCGGGAGCCACATGTGGCTCGCAGTCCCATGAATTGTGGCTCGCGGCTGTCTGTCAGCTTGGTTCATTAGCTCCAGTTGTAGCAAACAGTTACGAAGAGCACATCTGAAAATGGTGAATTTTGTTAGCCCTGCACAAAAGAGCAGATCTGGATGCACATATACTGGTCTTAGGGGTTTTGAGATGATTTAAGTATGGTATGCTGGAGACAAGATGACACCACCTCTCAGAGGAGGTGTTTGAAGCTGGATGTGACAGTGTCTTTGGAGTGCTTTATAGGAGAATGCTGAATGGGGGGTATTGTAGGAACCCCTGGATCTTTGTATACTGCTTTGGGATGATTGATTTTTGTGGAAAAGCTTTGGTTACCATTATTGTGAGAGGGCAGGAGCTGAATGTGGCTCGCGACCCTCTCTCAAGGCTGGATGTGGCTCGCGACCCTCTCTCAGAGCGGAATGTGGCTCTCAAGGTCAGAAACGTTGGGGACCTCTGGTCTAGATCATGCAAAGTCATTATTGCCCTCTACTCCTCTTTGGTCAGACCTCATCTGGAATACTCTGTCCAATTTTGGGCACCACATTTTAAAAAAGACATCAACAAGCTGGAGCAAGTTCAGAGAAGAGCGACCAGAATGGTGACTGGTCTGCAAACCATGTCTTATGAGGTACGGTTACAGGATTTGGGAATGTTTAGCTTGCAAAAACGAAGACTGAGTGGAGACTTAATAGCTGTCGACAAATATCTCAAGGGTTGTCACATTGTAGAAGGATCATCTTTATTCTCACTTGCACAAGGAAAGACTAGAATGGGATGAAACTGAATGGGAGGAGACCCAGATTAGATATTAGAAAAAACTATATGACAGTGAGGGTGATCAATGAGTGGAACAGACTGCTACAAGAGGTGGTGAGTTCTCCTTCAATGGAAGTCTTCAAACAGAGACTGGACAAATATCTGTCTGGGATGATTTAGTGAATCCTGCTTTGAGCAGGAGTTGGACCAGATGACCCAGGAGGTTCTTTCCAACTCTACCATTCTATGATTCTGATTCTATGTTTTCCATTATTTGAAATAGGCTTACTAAATAAATATAAAATATAGAAATTGCAAGTCAATACCTAAACTAACGACCTTGTGGATGAACACGTGATCATAGGAGGTATATACACAAGTACTTACATTGTGATGAAAAGAGAAGCTGTGATAAAAAGACAAAGTCCTTAACTCATATATTAGGAATACACCCCCAAGAGATGTGTCACTTTATGAGAGCCAATCATCTACTATGTCCCTATAGGACTAAAGTGCCTATCCAGACCAATGTAGTTTAGATGTTCTGGAATAGTTTCTATTCACATATTGAATGCTGATGCGCTGTGTCTACCTAACAGCACAAAGCATTTTTCGGACTATAAGACACACTTTTGTCCTCAAAAATTTGAGGGGAAAATGGGGGTTCTTCTTATAGTCTGAATATACTTACAGTTACTGTAGCGTGGTAGCAGCAGGAGTAAGGCGATTTCTCCAGTGGTCCGACGCTGCAGGGCGATGATCTTGCTCCCATCCCAGCCTGGTGCGGCTGGTGTGGCCGGTTCGGAGGCACTCCGTAGTGCGGGGAACTCCGGCAAAATTCTGTGAAAGCCCAGAGTCCCCAAGTATCTATTGCCTCGATACTGTGGCCTCCGGGAAAATGCCCGCCAGAGGCGGTGCATGCGCAGATTGAGATCTCGGCTCCAAGATCTCAGGATGAGATCTCATTGCCGAGATCTCAATCTGCAGCGGGAGAATCAATATTGCCTCCGGGAAAATGGCCACTGGTGGCGGTGTATGCGCAGATTGAGATCTCGGCTCTGAGATCTCAGGATGAGATCTCATTGCCGAGATCTCAATCTGCACCGGGGGAATCAATTTTGCCTCTGGGAAAATGGCCGCCAGAGGCGGTACATGCGCAGATTGAGATCTCGGCTCCAAGATCTTGTCTCATGAGACTTTGGGACAATATATCGTTGACGAGATCTCAATCTCCGCATGCGCCGCCGCAATAGAAGGGGGCTTTGGGATTTCACAAAATGTCGCTGTAGCCCCCACACCACTGCGCATAACCGAGCACCTCCAAAACCTGCAGCACCAGATTGGGATGGGATTTCCCAGAGAACACCGCATCGCAGCATTGGATGTGCGGGGTCTCTGAGCTTTCACAAAATGCTGCTGTAGCCTCGGCAAACTCGGCTTTGGGAAAATGGCCGCCGCGATCTCTAATGCGCACGCGCGGCATCCCGCGGCCATTTTCCTGAAGCCCCGTGCAGCAGAGCACTCCATCTGCGCACGCGCGGCCCCAGGAAGATGGCCGCCCCCACCGATGCAAGGGATTACAGCGCAGATCGCGCGCTGTGTCTTCACGTGGGCGCAGGGAAGTCGGAACTCTGGACATGCGCACACCACTACGCCACCAACGGAAAGCTGGGGATGAAAAGAGCGCTGTGAACACGCCCACCTGACCAGACCAGCCTTATTGACAGGCAAAAACGTCGACTTTGGTAATGTATTTCTCAGCATACATGGGGAATCAGGGTACACTACATACACTATAGTAACACACAGCGCAGGCCCTATTTAACAGTATTTATAGCTCAATCTCAAAAAACGGGGTGACAGGTTCCCTTTAAACCTTTTGTTCATGTGGCTGATATAAAGCATATCTCTTAATGCTGTTAACAGAGCAGAGAAGTAGCACAGACAACATGTCCACCCCTATAATCATGTACAGAACATCTTTAAAAATACATATTCACGATATAAAAGCAAGTAAGAAAATAAGTATATCTGGTATTGATTAGTAAATAAAAACAAGTGTTTAATTTTCTGTAAGTCTAAATTAATTGGTAATATAACCATTTTAACTATCTGGCAATGATCAGCCTATATTGTAAGATTTGAATTTTTGACAAATCGCAAAGATTTTAACCGGGAAATTTGTTTTACAGTGAAGTTAATCTCCACAAAGTGAAACCTGTCTATTATGAATAATAAACGTGACATGTAAAAAATTAAAAAATAAGTAGTACTCACCTCACCACTCACCTGTCTTGGCCTGTGTTGCCCACTACCTGCCCATTTGGTCCTCACTACCTGCCCATTTGGTCCTCAGTGCCTCTTCTTTCCACATACAGAATTTTTGCTTTCTTGGCCTTTTTTCAGAGAATATGAATGATAACACCAAAAATGTACCTCCACTCATGGCAGTCATCTTTGTTGTGGTCTTACAGTGATTTGCTGGCCGCACAGCATCATCAGGGGTATAAGAGACCTGACGCCTCCCTGCTCAGCGCATTCAGCTTTGGAATCACAATGTAGGGAGAGCTGCTGCTGAGATAGGGTTAGATTTGGGTATTTCTTAGTCAGTGTGGGGGTCTACCATTCTAAACTACGCAAATCCAGCTAAACCAACTGTCCTTTTAAGGACTAATTCTGAAGTATATAGCCTGTAATGTTAGGTAGGCAGGGGAGTGTACGTCCTCTATACATATCAGTGCAAGACCTGAAGGCACTGTATGTGTGTATATAGATATCATTGCATACATCAAGAGGGTCCATTCCATTACTGTCTGCTGCTGCTACCTATAGCATATATTGGCCAGGTTAATAGAGATTATTTTATTGCAAAGCAATCCAGAGCCCTTGTTTTCTCCATTTGCCTTCTGACACTGCACAATACAGCCAGATTATTTTCCTAGCATAGTGTGAAAATCCAGCAATTTTAAAGGGGTCACAAAAATCACTTATGAGTGCGCAGAAAAATCTTTAATTTTTTTGTGGTACGGTAGAGTAGAATTTTTTTTGAGAGTCTTACACAATTTCTTGACACCATTTTGCTGAACCCCCCCAAAATAATACATACAGGCCACACATCTTACAGTGTGGTATATCTGTGACACGCCTCATACATCCGTGTTGCATGATTTACGGCTTCTGGACAGCCTGAACACATGTGGGAATTCCCTAACAAACAGGCATTCCTCACATGTATTCAGCCTGAGTAACAGTCATTAATCATGCAACTGAGCAGACAAAAACTAAATGTCCGAGCCCTACAAAATACTTGGAGATCACCCGAGCATGCTCGATGAAACCTGAGCACAATGCTATTCACTCATCACTAGTCCTTACGCGTTGGAACTCTACACTGCATATATTGGAAAGGATTTGTGAGTAGAAAAGGGCAGTTGTTGAATACCAGCATCAACAAGGCTGTCATTATTCAGGTCAGACCCCACACATATGACCGCAGGAGTGGACATGGATGTCAGACATATGTAACATCCTCCGAAACTTTGAGGAGTCCACCAAGATTGTGAGCGGCGACAGGGCCGGTTTTAGACAACGTGGGCCCTAGGCAAAAGTTTAAAATGAGACCCCTAATGCTCACATATTGCACCATGATGCTCAAACATTTTGGTTGCATTGACGTGCGTTGAGTTCAGACCGTTCGATGTGTGTGTTTGACAATATTGAAGTCATTTGGCTCTTGTTTCTTGGCCTCTTTACACAGTCTGAGGAAGAATGATGGGGACAGAACACTAGTAGATCAATCTTTCCCCAATTTGTATCATCTTATAATCAGCAGGGCTGTATATATATATATATATATATATATATATATATATATATATATATATACGCTAGTCTGTTCAGCCAGAATTTAAAAATGTGCATGGCACACACACTCACACACTATCACTGTGTGTTTATACCCAGCCATCTACATATACTAATAACACATATGCAAGTTAGAATAATGCAGAAAATTATATCTATATATAGAATTGTCTAAGGGTCACTTCCGTCTGTCTGTCCTTCTGTCACGGTTATTCATTCGCATTATTAATCCAATTGTATGAAAGAGTTAAAAAAAACACACACAATATTAAAAAGTATTTTAATGAAATAAACACACCGTTTGTTGTAATAATTTATTGTATGCTCAATCCACTCGCTGAAGACCCTCGCTCTGTAACAAATAAAAAATAATAAACCAATAATATACATATCTTCCGAGGATCTGTAACGTCCCACTTTGTAAACCCATCTGAAGGGGTTAAAATATTTTACAGCCAGGAGCTCTGCCAATGCAGCGCTGCTCGTGGCTGTAAACCCCAGCGAATGAAGGTAATGTAGGTCAATGACCTCCATTATTAATCTGGCTTAATGTCACCTTACAATAGCAAGGCATTAACCCTTCATTACCCCATATCCCACTGCTACACGGGAATGGGAAGAGAGTGGCCAAGTGCCAGAATAGGCGCATCTTCCAGATGTGCCTTTTCTGCGGTGGCTGGGGGCAGGTGTTTTTAGCCAGGGAGGGGGGGGGGGGGGGCAAAAAACGTAGACCCTCTCCAGGCTATTAATATCTGCCCTCAGTCACTGGCTTAACTACTCTGGCGGAGAAAATTGCGCGGGAGCCCACGCCAATTTTTTCCGCGATTTAACCCTTAAATTTAAGAGCTAGAGCGCCGAAATTTTGCATATACACACTACTAACATTAGTAGTGTGGAATATGCAAAAAAAGGGGGATATGACATGGTTTACTGTATGTAAACCATGTCTCATATCATGTCGGGTTTTGGCAGGAGAAATGAAAAGCCGGTAATTGAATTACCGGCTTTTCTGCTATATCGCCCTGAAGGAAATGTAAAAAAAAACAAAAACCCCCATAGACTTACATTGGGTTTCGAGTTTCAGCCGATCCCCGACCCCGACTTTTCAATAGGATCGGCCGATTTCACTCGACCCGACTTTTGAGAAAGTCGGGTTTCGTGAAACCCGACTTGACCCTGAAAAACTAAAAGTCGCTCAACCCTACTCTATACTATGTGGCTCTGTGCTGGGCAATATACTACATGCCTGGGCAATATACTACGTGGCACTGCTGTATACTATGTGGATGGGCAATATACTATGTGACTGGGCAATATACCATACTACATGGCTCTGCTATATACTACGTGGCTGGGCAATATACTACATCACTGGGCAATATACTACGTGGCTGGGCAATATACTATGTGACTGGGCAACATACTACGTGACTGGGCAATATACTACGTGACTGGGCAATATACTACGTAGTTGGGCAATATACTACGTGGCTGGGCAATATACTACGTGACTGGGCTATATACTACGTCGCTGGGCAATATACTACATGACTGGGCAATATACTACATGACTGGGCAATATACTACGTGACTGGGCAATATACTACGTTGCTGGGCAATATACTACGTGGACATGCATATTCTAGAATACCCGATGCATTAGAATCGGGCCACCATCTAGTATACATATAAACATGCACACACTTATACACGCACGTACATGGCACATGCTTATACACACTCACTTATATACACACACATACATATGCATGTACATGGCACGCACTTATGCACACACACATATATATGGCACGTACTTATACATACATACACACACATACTGTACATAGCACGCACTTATACACACATGGCACACATTTATATACACACATACATAGCACGGACTTATATATACACACACATGCATAGCATGCACTTACATACACACATATACATGGCATGCACTTATATACACACATACATGGGATGCACTTATATACACACATACATACATGGAACGCACTTATACACATACATGGCACGCATTTATACACACACATACACGCATGGCAAGCACTTATATACACCACACACGCACTGCTATTATCAGTGAAGCTTCTGCTGTAGATGCTGGGGGCCCCCAAGGGAATGGGAGCCCAGGCAGCTGCCTAGTCTGCCTTGCTCTAACGCCAGCCCTGAGCGGCGATGATGCCATAATTAGTATCACCATTCCGCTTCTCTGCATACTGAAATGCTCTCTGCTCCTAATGAAAGGGGATGCATTGCAGGTGGAGCAGGAGGACATGGAGCAAGGAACCATACAGGTTGATTACACACAGCCCAGCTTCATGTCATCCCAATGTGGATTGTTGAGGAAGAGGAGGAGGAAGAATAGGAGCTACTTTAATGCATTATAAATAGTACTACAAGTACAACTGTCATACGTCTGTTCAGCGTGGATGGCCTGAGGACAGGGAGGAAGAGGAGCAGGAGGATGAGGAGGAGGAAGACACCTTGGTCAGTCGTCCTGTTGGTGAGGACATGGAAAGCTTGCCTGTTACCAGTCTGGCATGCATGGCTGACTTTATGTTGCGCTACCTTTCTCGGGACCCCCGTATTGTAAAAATTTTGGGTGACAGTCATTACTGGGTAGTGACACTTTTAGATCCATGCTACAAGGAGAACTTTTAATCTCTTTTTGCAAAGGCAGACAGGTGTACTATAATGGTGCATCACCAGAGGGCCATTGTAGCAGAATTAGTAAAAAAATCCCATCTCAAAACGCTGGTGGCAGACATAACAGTTTGTTGGACAACCAAGGAGTACAGGCGAGAGAGACGCAACTTCAATCCAGCAGAGACAGGACTACACTGGCAAAGTTCTGGGATAGTTTTCTTAGACCCTCCCATCGCTTTGGCCCTGAGGCACGGGGTAATGTCACAAGGAATGGAATGTTTTGTAAGATGCTGAGGGAGTACCTTGCTGACCATACCAACTTCCTCTGTGATTCCTATGTGCCTTTTAATTATTGGGTATCCAAGCTGGACACATGGCATGAACTGGCTCTCTATTCCTTGGAGGTCCTGGCCTGCCCTGCCGCTTGCATTTTGTCAGAGCGTGTTTTTAGTGCCGCTGGTGGAATTATGACAGATAAGCGCATTCGCCTGTCAATGGAAAATGCAGACAGGCTTGCTCTTATAGAAATGAGCAAAGGCTGGATTGTGCTAGACTTTTCTACACGACCAAATAACAGCGAAACATAACCTCCAATACAGTGTATTTTTGGGAGGTGTATTCCCTTGCACCTCTTCACATCCACACATGAGTATACGCTTCTTGATTTTAGCTATTTGGTGTACTCCTCCTCCTTGTCCTCATCATCCACCACCACTAGAACACCAGGGTGAACATGTTCTATGCTGCTACAGCCAGTCAATTTTTTGGCAAGGGTATCTATGATCCCCATAAAAAGTTTTTTAAAAATGTCCCCCAGAGGGAAATGTTTGTCAGCCCATGCACTTAGTGTATGGACATTACAAGTATAGGAGACCCGCTCCTTTAAATTTTGAAGACCTTTTTCACAGGCCATGCTCCACGTCTCTTCTTTCACCACCCCAATATCACCAGGGTGACCGTGTTCCATGATGAAACAACCACTACATTGCTTTGCAAGGGTGTTTAGGATGTCTCTAACAACAATTATTTACACAGTAGGATTTTGTGTCCCCCCAGGGGAAATTTTTTTACAGCCTATGCACTTAGTGTATGGGCATTCCAAGTCTAGTAGATCCGCTCCTTTAAATTGGGCCTATTTTTTAATGAAGCTTTCCTCCACATCTCATCATCCAACGCCACTAGATCACCAGGGTTCATGTGCTCCGTGCTGGTACAGCCACTCTAGTTTTAGCAAGGGTATTTATGATGCCAGTAAACAATTTTTTCAAACTTTTTACCCCCATGGGGAAATATTTGTCAGCCCATACACTTAGTGTATGAGTGTTCCAAGTATAGGAGACCCGCTCCTTTAAATGGGGGCTATTTTTTAATGAGGCCTTCCTTCACGTCTCATCATCCACCACCACTAGATCACTAGGGTTAACGTGTTCCGGCTGCTACAGCCACTCTAGTTTATTGCAAGGGTGTTTATGATGCCCGTAATAAAAATATTTACACAGTATGTTGATGTGTATCCCCCAGGAGAAAATGTTTGTCAGCCCATACACTTAATGCATGGGCATTCCAAGTCTAGGAGACCCACTCCTTTAAATTGGGTCTATTTTTTAATGAGGCCTTCCTGCGCGTCTCATCATCCACCGCCACTAGATCACCAGGGTTAACGTGTTCTGTGTTGCTACAGCCACTCTAGTTTTTTGCAAGGGTGTTTAAGATGCCCATTCTAAAAATATTTACACAGTATGTTGATGTGTACCCTCCAGGAGAAAATGTTTGTCAGCCCATACACTTAGTGTATGGGCATTACAAGTCTAGGAGACCCGCTGTTAGGGGTCGAGTTCCCGCCTCTGCACAGGGGGAATCTCGGGCCATCTCTGCTGCGTTCTCCCTATCTTCTCCTGCCACATTGGAGCCTGCTCGGCAAAGACATCGGTCCCAGCGTCTCGTTCAGTCTGACTCTGTACAAAGAGTTACTGCTGCTTTTCCTGCTTCTGCCATTGAAGTCAGTGCTGGGCAGCGGCGAGCAGATGCTTCTGGGACTAAGTCCTGCTTTTCTTGTTCTGAGCATGCCCAGAGAAAGATCTCTCAGTGGAGATCGAGGGTCACATGATCAGACACTGCAGCTAAAGCCATTGGTCCTTCAGGAAGACCCTGTAGGTGCTCAGGCTCTGTGGCAGCCTGTCATTGGTCCTTCTAGGAAGGTCCTGTACATGCTGCAACTATTTAAGGTTTGCATGGCCGCACGGCCATGCACTAGTATCGTTCTATGTTATGTGCTTTGCGCCAGTGTGGTCATGTGAGTTTGTGTTCAGGGGCCCGGCTCAAATAAGTCCCTAGAATGCTGGCACCTCCGGCGAGGAGTTTTTGTGTGCATGTATGACCACTGACTGCTCTCAGTTGGGTAGTTAGCCTGTGCCACTGTGAAGTCAAACAGGGCACAGTGCTTTGAGTTCACGGCTACTCTGTGAGGTAAAAGAGTTAGCTCATACCGCTATATAGTTCTGCCGTTTACTAGCAGTAGGTTCTCCTGCACGGTGGACCCCGGGCTGCAAACACATCTATAATTAAGCCTCTATATTTACTCGGTGCGTTCCACTAGCCCTAACACCCGCTCTTTTGTAATGGGACAGTTTTTTTATGAGGCTCTCCTCCATGTTTCTTCCAAGGGGGATTGGGGTGCGTACAAATTTGGGTCAAGGCGGCTCTTGCATTCAATGCATAAGTAAACAGTATGGCAGGACCAACTGAAGAATGTGAAGTGGGTTTTCCTGTGGCCTTCCAGAATGTCATTTCAAAGGCTTATTGGGGTGCATATGACTTGGTAGAAGGGCAGGCCTTGCAGTCAATATATAAGAAAACAGTATGGGAGTACAAAATGAATAATGTGAAGTGGATTTTCCTGTGTCCTTCCAGTACCTGTGTTCAAAAGCTTATTTCGGTGCATATGACTTGGTAGCATTGCAGGCCTTGAAGTCAATACATAAGAAAATAGTACGGGAGTACAAAATGAAAAATGTGAAGTGGATTTTCCTGTTGCAAACCAGAATGTGGTTTCAAAGGCTTATTGGGGTGCATATGACTTTGTAGAAGGCAGGCCTTGCAGTCAATGCATAAGAAAACAGTATGGGAGTGCAAAATGAATAATGTGAAGTGGGTTTACCTGTGGCCATGCAGTATGTGGTTTCAAAGGCTTATTGGGGTGCATATAACTTGGTAGCAGGGCAGGCCTTACAGTTAATACAGTACATAAGAAAACAGTATGGGAGTACAAAATGAATAATGTGAAGCTGGTTTTAATGTGGCCATCCAGTACATGGATTCAAAGGCTTATTGTGGTGCATATGGCTTGATAGTAGGGCAGGCCTTGCAGTCAATGCATAAAAAAGCAGTATGGGAGTACAACATGAATAATGTGAAGTTGGTTTTCCTGTGGCCGTCCAGTACCTGGGTTTAAAGGCTTCTTGGGGTGCATATGACTTGATAGCAGGGCAGGCCTTGCATTCAATGCAACATTTTTTCAGGTAGCCCTCCTGTACCTGTTGTGAAAGGGGTATTGGGGTGCGTCGTAATTCTTGGCAGCCAAGCCACTCACTGCACAGGCAATAACAGCATAGGAGACCCACTGTTTAATAATGGCCCTTTAAAATTATTAATGCCACCTGATGCCCCTATAAAAATAGGCTTTGTTACTTTAAGAATCCCTACTTCAAAATGAAACAATATGTGTCTGCTTATTTGTCACACACCACATGGACTGCTAGGTTTATTAAATGTTACAATGACATTTCCCAGTGAATTCATTAGTATTGGTTGAAAGCAATGTTAAAGTTGAAAAACGCATAAAAAACGCTGCGTGTGAACATAGCCCAAGTGGTGAGTGAACATTTTTTTCTGCGGTTAATTATTTTGCCTTACATACAAGTCATTACCCTGGAAAGGATGTACCTTAACATATTTACATAGCAAAATCCATTTTGGTTTCGTTTTTGTATGTTTTTTGGTGCACCTGTAAAAATGGCATGAAACTCTGACAACATTGTTTCGACCTGTGACCTAGGAGTCAGAAATTCTTCCAGGAACATTTGCCATGATGTTCCCTCGTCATTTGAGCAGTGTTTTCATCATTTTAAGATGTTTTCAGACCTTAAAAAGACCCCTGGGTGATCACGGTAAAAATGCTCCGGTCTCCCATAGACTTACATTGGGCTAGGTATTCTGTCCGAGTACCTGAGTATTCCCATTTGCTCGACCCAAGAAACGAGCACCCGAGCATTTCAGTGCTCACCCAACACTAACTTGGACATTCAATCATGACAACGATCCAAAACACAAGTCCAAGTCGTCCTGTCATTTGCTACAGCAGAACAAAGTGAAAGCTCTGGAGTGGCCCTCTCAGTCTCCTGACCTCAATATCATTGCGCCACTCTGGGGAGATCTCAAGAGTGCAGTTCATGCTAGACAGCCCAGGAATTTACAGGAACTGGAGGCTTTTTGCCAAGAAGAGCGGGCAGTTTAACCATCTGAGAAAATAAAGAACCTCATCCACAACCACCACAAAAGACTTCAATCTGTCATTGATGTTAGAGGGGGCAATACACGGTACTAAGAAATGAGGTATGTGAACTTTTGATCAGGGTCATTTGGATGCTTTGGGTTGCCATTATGATTTAAAAAGAGAAAACACAGTACTTTGATGATAAATGGCTTCACTCAACCTCTAACCATGAGTGAAGAAAAAGTTTTGGTGGTATCATTCATATTCTCTGAAAAAAAGCAAAGAAAGCAAAAATTCTGCCCCAGTATGTAAACTTTTGAGCACAACTGTACATTTTTCAGTTTCACCATTCTAGAGCAGGGTACTTCCAGCTGTGGCCAAGCCTCGGAGTACATGGTGTATCTTGATCTCACAAAGTTACTATACATCGCGACCTCTAATAACTGATGTCTTCACTGAAGAAAAGCTCTTCTGGCTGCCAGTTGGCCTCAAGGATCACAGTGAAATGTAACATTATGACGTCACGATATTCCATGACCTATGAGGCATGGTCATTGCCAAAAGTGCTATTTTACAGTTTAGACACTGTTGTGCAATTGTGAAAAGAGATCCTGTATAAGATGACTGTAATGGGGAACTGGAGTCAACAAGTGGGCTGCGACAGGTAAGTGGTGAATAGAGTTTTTTTTTCTTTTTTAAAACCTCCTGTCAGCCCTCTTCAATTCAGCAAATTGGTGACAGCAATTTGCTGCCATTTTGCTGAATTCGTGCTGAATGAAATACAAAAAATCTATATTTCAAATAGTTTTATGCCAGAACTCTGTCAAAACTGCTTCATGAATTGGGAGCTTAACTACCCATATTGGCAATAAAACAAATAATTAGTTTGTCTTTATGACAGATAGTTTTTAAAATTATTTAAAGTTATTTTTTGCAAAAGAGACAACTATCAAATTACCAAAATTGTTGCATAGAATCCTGGAAGAAAAGAGATTTAGCTCAAACATACTTTTGTGAGCTATGTTTCAATTATTATTGTAATTATATTTTTTGTCTTCTGAGACATTTACACATACAATTATTGACTTGTTTTGACATTTATTTTCAGATCTCTTGATAATATAACTAATACTTGAAAAACAATAAGAACACAAGATTTGTTGCTTTGACAGTTATTCAGAATTGAATTTCTCTAACAAAGTTTTGCATAATTGGTTTACTCAAAGCAAATTATTTATTTGATGATTTTAGGATAAACTCCATCATCCAGAAAGCTTTGGAATTTAAAGGATTGCAAAATTATGATTCCCAAACTATGCTAAATTACATTTCTATAAGCATCAGTAAGAGCAATAGGAATTTAGAATTTAGAAAGCGGAATCAATGCTCTGTCTTGAATTATTTGCTATACACAGTGGCAAAGTGTGACATAGCTATATGCAGTATAAGATATTCTGTTGGAAAATAAGTATTAAACTTTTCTATATATTTTGGAGGAAAATTGCGGTAATACTTTATAACAAAGTAGCACTGAGGACACTACCCCTTTTTTACTAGAATTTAAAATAGCAATTTGTGTGAAAATTGATATATTAGCACTAATAAATCTTTCTCAGTCACAGTATATAAAATAGAGTGAGGACCCAGGTGCCCAGATACGTTAACTGTACATTTGGCATTTATAGTCAGCTTATTACTTTAAACTGAAAGGTTTCTTTAGGAATTATGCCAATTCTGACCTTTTAAAGGTTTTACCACGGTTGTCACTTATGACATGCAGAGAACATGCTGTAAATGTATGATAGATGGAATTCTTAAATTTATTCTGTTTGGCTCTCCCAATGTTTGACCATTAGATTTTTTTCCTGCTATACTTCGAGAGTATGGTATTTTGATAGTCTAGTTGGTTTTCTTCTTTGTTCTCTTTCTACCTGCACTTTCCCTCATCCCACTTATCCCCCTTCTTTCTCCCTCAGCCCTAGGTGTGCTACCAGCTGGGTTTGATTTTATTTTTATTCTTTGTTATATGTTTTAATATAATTTTTTATATACAGTATATTTGCATTCATCTCTAGTATATGTGTTTAATTCATTTTCATTTTTCTTCACAACTGGCTATATTTATTTATTTTTATTTTTATTTATTTTCTTTTTTACCTTGACTTTATAATTATCACATTCTTGATACACATGTTACACCTTTTTTACAATATATTGGAAGATCTTTTTTCAACTTTGCACCTCATTATTGTCTCACCATATCACCACTTTTGGTGCAAATGCTACTTTGGGATATTTCTCTCTGTCTTTATAAATGTGATGGAAGAAAGTCAGCATAAAAGGTGTTTTTGTCCACTGGATTATTTGTATATCTTTTTACTCTTACACTCCCTGACAGAAGTTATGTCGCTTATCCATGTTATGTAAAAAAAAGCCTATAACCTGACGTTAAATTCATCTATCGGTTGTATAAATTATTCTTTTAAAAGCTGAAACCCTCCGAAATGTGGTTTAGGTTAAGAAAATAAATTGGCATCAATGCAGAAATATTGATCAGTTAATGAGCACAGAATGGTCATATTTTGGCAAGACAAAAGTTTTGTCGCCCACAGAAAGTAATGTGATATTCAAACAAATAATTAACTTAAAATAAAAATATATGTTGCACAGCATTGGTGAATGAAGTTGTGGTACTATTAGAGTCAAATTTAATATTTTGTGTGACTTCCATGTGCTTGAAGGACTGCATCCATGCAGTTCAACAATGATTCATACAATTTATTAATGAAGTCATCAGGAATAGCAAAGATTGCAGTCTAACATGCCTCCCAGAGTTCATCTAGATTCTTTGGCTTTGTCTTCCAAGCTTCCTCTTTCATCCTACCCCAAACATGCTCAATGATGTTCATGTCTGGTGACTGGGCTGGCCAGTCCTTGAGTACCTTGATCTTTTTTGCCTGGAGGAACTTTGTTGTAGAGATGGATGTATGAGATGAAGCACCATCCTGCTGCAGAATTTGACCCCTTTTATGATTTGGAATATAAGAGGTAGCTAATACTTCTTGATATTTTCAGCTATTGATATTGCCTTCCACCTTGCATATGTTTCGCACACCCCCATACTGAATGTAACCCCAGACCATGATCTTTCCACCACCAAATTTAACTGTTTTTTGGGTGTATTTTGGATCCATACGGGCTCCAGTAAGTCTCCTGCAGTATTTGCGGTGGCTGTGGTGTAATTCTACTGAAGATTCATCAGAGAAATCCACCTTCTGCCACTTCTCCAGCATCCATCTGTTTAGCAAGTTGTGGGACTTTGCAAATGCCACACGGTTTTTAATTTGCCTTTTGCTTACTGCTGGCTTCTGGGCACTGATTTGACCATGAAGGCCATTTCGAGACTGAATCCTACAAACTGTTCTGGTTGACACAGGGACTTCAGGTGACCAGGCCTGTTGGAGCTCTGCTGCAGTGGAAGAGGGGCTTGCTTTGGATTTTCTAACAACAAACATTCCTCCTGAGCAGTTGTTTTGCGGGGTCTGCCAGACCTGGGCTTGTCAAACACATCTCCAGTCTCTTCAAATCTTTTTTTAATTCTTTGTATGTGACGCTGAGACACATTAAAGGTGCCAGCCACCTGTGCAGTGGATCTGGTCTTCAGCCTCTTGATAATCCAGGCTTTGGTCGCAGGGTGGATTTTTGGCATGTTGTCAGAGCTCAAGTTGCAGTTCAAGTGAAGGTCTGGGGTGCTGGGTTTCTTTTTACACACACATTAATTAACCGATCATTTACTGAGCACAGGTGAGGATGTAAACTAGGATTGGGTGCATTATATGACCAGGCGACAAAACTTTTGTCTTGCCAAAATCTGACCATTCTGTGTTCATTAACTGATCAATATTTCTGCATTGATGCCAATATATTTTCTTAACCTAAACCACATTTTGGAGGGTTTAAGCTTTCTAAATAAGAATTTATACAACCAATGGATGAATTTAACGTCAGGTCATAAGCTTTTATTTACATAATATGGATAAGCGACATAACTTCTGTCAGGGAGTGTATGGTATTTTTATATACAATTTTTTGTTTCATATTCTTATAATTTTCACTTATGCTTTCACTATTTATGTGATTTTAAACATTAGCGCACATTAATGCATAACTATTTTCTGTGTGTGCTTATAGATATATACCGTATATACTCGAGTATAAGCCGAGATTTTCAGCCCATTTTTTAGGCTGAAAGTGTCCCTCTTGGCTTATACTCGAGTTATTGTCCCAGGGCGTCGGTGGGGGAGCGGCGGCTGTATCATACTCACCTGCTCCTGGCCTGGTCCCTGCCTGTCCAATGGTCTCCGGGCGCTGACAGCTTCTTCCAGCGTTGAGCCATCACATGGTACCGCTCATTACAGTAATGAATATGGACTTGACTCCACTCCCAGAGGGGTGGAGCTGCATATTCATTACTGTAATGAGCGGTACCGGTGACCGCTCAATGCTGGAAGAAGCTGTCAGCGCCCAGAGAAGACCATCAGGGAAGCTGCCAGGGACCCCAACAGGGGCAGGTGAGTATAATGGGGAGGGTGAGCAGCATTGCACGATATTCACCTGTCCCCGTTCCACCACCGGTCTCCCTCTTCCGCGTCCTCTGCTGTGACGCTCAGGTCAAAGGGCGCGATGACGTGGTTAGTGCATGCCCTCTGCCTGAAAATCAGTGCAGAGGACGCTGAAGACGGAGCCCGGCGGTGGAACAAGGAGAGGTGAATATTGCAAGTACCGGAGGCCTGAGCGACAAGAGGTGAGTATGTCTTTTTTTGTTTTTATCGCAGCAACAGCATATTGGGCAAATATCTCTATGGAGCATCTTATGGGGCCATAATCAACATTTGTGCAGCATTATATGAGGCAAATATCTCTATGGAGCATCTTATGGGGCCTTAATCAACATTTGTGCAGCATTATATGGGGCAAATATCTTTATGGAGCATCTTATGGGGCCATAATCAGCATTTGTGCAGCATTATATGGGGAAAATATCTCTATGGAGCATCTTATGGGCCCATAATCAACATTTGTGCAGCAATATATGGGGCAAATGTCTCTATGGAGCATCTTATGGCGCCCTTATTAACCTTTATGCAGCACTGTATGGGGCAAATGTGTCTATGCAGCATCTTATGGGGCCATTATTAACCTTTGTGCAGCATTATATGGGCATATTTTAATTTGGAGCATCTTATGGGGCCCATCATAAATTTTATGGAGCATTATATGGGGCGTATTTTGTATGGAGTATCTTATGGGGCCCATCAAGAACTGTATGGAGCATTATATAGGGCTCCTGATTCAATATGGATATTCAAAAACACTTAACCTACTGATATCTCAATTAATTTTACTTTTATTGATATCTATTTTTATTTGTGAAATTTACCGGTAGCTGCTGCATTTTCCACTCTAGGTTTATACTCGAGTCATTAAGTTTTCCCAGTTTTTTGTGGCAAAGTTAGGGGCCTCGGTTTATACCTGGGTTGGCTTTTACTCGAGTATATATGGTACACATATGCGTACATGTGTATTTATTTACGCTTCTTGTTTTGTTCACTCAATGCTTTTTTCCACATTAATGCATTTGACTTCACATTTACAACTTTGGTGAATCAGTTTTCACATTAAGTCACATTTCACACATGCACACATTTTATATTATTTATCCGCCTTCCTCCTTTTTTTGTGCCTCTGTTCACTTTTACATATATACAGTGAGCAAAATAAGTGTTTGATACACTTCCGATTTTGCTAATTTTCCCACCTATAAAGAATGGAGAGGTCTGTAATTTTTATAGTCGGTACACTCCAACTGTGTGTCAGAATCTAAAAATAAAAAAACAGAAAATAAAAAACAGAAAATCACAATGTATGATTTTTAAATAATTAAATTGCATTTTATAGCATGAAATACATATTTGATCACCTACCAATCAGCAAGATTTCTGGCTCCCATAGACCTGTTTGTTTCTTTTTAACAAGCCCTTCTACTCTGCACTCATTGCCTCATTACTGAACTCGTTAACTGTATAAAAGACACGTGTCCACACTCTCATTCCATCACACTTCAACCTCTCTACCATGTCCAAGAACAAAGAGTTGCTCAAGGATACTAGGGACAAAATTGTAGAACGGCACAAAGTTGTGATCCGCAGGGCTATAGGCAAGCAGCTTGGTGAGAAGGCAACAACTGTTGATACAATTATTAGAAAATTAAACACTGAAAGTCCCAACAGGCTGATTAGAGCAAAAAGGGGATCATAGGGTATAATAGAATATGTAGACAAATTTTATTAACACGAAATAACATTCCATTAAAATAAATGCAAACAGAGTATCACTACCAAAGCAGGAATTGAATGGGTTTCCATGATAAAGAATGTACTCTATTTTCCGGCATATAAAATGACTTTTTAACCCCTGAAAATCATCTCAAAAGTCCGGGGTCTTCTTATACGCCGGGTACAGCGTGTGCAGGGAGTGGTCCTGGATGGTTCCCAGGGTCGCAACATCATCTAAGGTCCTTTGCTCAATGCATCCTTAGCAACGGAGGCCGCCGCTTGCACCACTGAGAGCCAGGGGCCGTTGGAGGGTAAGTATATCCCATAATTTTTATTTTTATTCTTTTTTTTACAAGAATATGGATCCCAGGGCCTGAAGGAGAGTCTCCTGTCCTCCAGACACTGGGAACCATCCGGACCGCACAGGCCCTATAAGATGACTAGGCATATAAGATGACCCCCGTCATATACGGCGAGTATATCCCAAACTCCATATTTTATATGGAAAAGTTGGGGGTCGCTTATACGCCCAGTCATCTTACACACCAGGAAATACGGAACTGGAAAACCACATATACAGCTCTGGAAAAAATTAAGAGACAACTGCAAAACATTCAGTTTGTCTGATGTTTGCCTTTATAGACATATCTTTGAGTAAAATGTAAATTGTTCTTTTGCTCTATAACATTCTGACAACATGTCTCCAAATTTCCAAGCAATAAATTTTGTATTTTTTTCTGACAAAGAAAAATGTAAAAACAAACAAACAGTACTTTCAGACCTCAAGTAATGCAAAGAAAATAAGTTCATAATAATTTAGAAACAACAATACTAATGTTTTAACTCAGGATGAGTTCAGAAATCAATATTTTTTGGAATAACCATGATTTTTAATCACAGCTTTCATGCGTCTTGGCATGCTTTCCACTAGTCTTTCACACTGCTTCTAGCGCAACATAATGTAAGCATTTCTTCTTTGTTTGATGGCTTGTGACTAGTGTTGAGCATTCCGATACCGCAAGTATCGGGTATCGGCCAATATTTGCGGTATCGGAATTCCGATACCGAGTTCCGATATTTTTGTGATATCGGGAATCGGTATCGGGAGTAAGATTTATGTGTAAAATAAAGAATAAAAATAAAAAATATTGAAATACTTACCCTCTGACGCGCCCTGGTTGTCACCGCTGCAACCGCCATGCTTTCCTTGGTAGAATGAGCGCTTGAAGGACCTTTCGATGATGTCGCGGCTTGTGATTGTTCGCGGTAGCGTCATGTGACCGCTCACGCGACCAATCACAAGCCGCGACATCATTGAAAGTCATTAACGCGCTCATTCCTAAGAATGAGCGCGTTAAGGACCTTCGATGACGTCGCGGCTTGTGATTGGTCGCGTGAGCGGTCACATGACACTACTGCGACCAATCACAAGCCGCGACGTCATCGAAAGCTCCTTCAAGCGCTGATTCTTAGGAAGGAAGGCTCCCGGTTACAACCAGGGCGCGTCCGAGGGTGAGTATAGCAATATTTTTTATTTTTATTCTTTATTTTACACATGAATATGGATCCCAGGGCCTGAAGGAGAGTTTCCTCTCCTTCAGACCCTGGAAACCATTACAGGATACCTTCCGATATTTGTGTCCCATTGACTTGTATTGGTATCGGATATTGGTATCGGCGATATCCGATATTTTTCAGATATCGGCCGATACCATCCGATACTTTCAAATATCGGACGGTATCGCTCAACACTACTTGTGACTATCCATATTCCCTTTGATTACAATCTAGAGGTTCTCAATGGGTTCAGGTCTGGAGATTAGGTTGCCCATGACAGGGTTTTGATGTGGTGGTCTCTTAATTTTTGCCAGATCTGTATATATATATATATATATATATATATATACATTTTCAACCTTTTCCCACATATCATGCTTCAAACATAAGGATACCAAATCTAGATTTTCCGTGAAGAATCAACAACAAGTGGAACACAATTGTGAAGTAGAACAAAATATATTGGTTATTTTAAATTTTTGTGGAAATTCAAAAACTGAAAAGTGGGGCGTGCAATATTATTCGGCCCCATTACTTTCAGTGCAGCAAACTCACTCCAGAAGTTAATTGTGGATCTCTGAATGATCCAATGTTGTCCTAAATGCGTAATGATGGTAAATATAATCCATCCATGTGTAATCAAGTCTCCATATTAATGCACCTGTTTTGTGATAGTCACAGGGTTCTGTTTGAAGCACAGAGAGCATCATGAAGACCAAGGAACCCAAAAGGCAGGTCCGTGATCCTGTTGTGGAGAAGTGTCTGAGGACTTGAGAACTCAAATTGTTGAAAACTATCAACAATCTCAAGGTTACAAGAACATCTCCAGAGATCTTGATGTACCTTTGTCCATGATGCACAACATTGTCAAGAATATTACAGGCACTCTCCTTCCGGTATATCCAGTTTTTGTATGTCTTATAGCCTATTTCTAGTTTAAATGAATACTATTAAAGCTAAGTGATTTTATCCCTTGGAGCTGGATTCCCTTTTTTCCACATGTGCATCTCTAGGCGTCTACAGAGACGTGAATGCGTGCTCAAGATTTCCTGGACTCATGAGAAAATTCATCTAAAGGGTGAGCTGAATTTATCTGTATTTCAGCAAGAATATTACAACCCATGATAATGTAGCTAATCTCTATGGATGTAGATGGTAGGGGAAAATTGATGAAAGGTTGCAAGTTCGGATTCTGGATAAGCAGCCCCAATCGCATTCCAAATTAATTCAAGCTGTCCTGCAGGCTCAGGGTGCATCATTGTCAGCTTGAACTATTCGTTGACATTTGAATGAAATGAAACGTTATGGCAGGAGGCACAGTAGGACCCCCCTGACACAGACATAAAAAGCAGATTGTCAAAATGTACGTGAGTAAGCCAAAATCTTTCTGGGAAAGCGTCTTGTGGACAGATGAGAGCAAGATAGAGCTTTTTGTTAAAGCACATCATTTCACTGTTTACTGAAAATGAACGATGCCAACAAAGAAAAGAATATAGTACCTACAGTAAAATACGTTGGAGGTTCAAAGATGTTTTAGATTTTTTTTGCTGCCTCTGGCACTGGGTGCCATGACTTTGTGAAAGGCATCATGAAATCTGAAGATTACCAAAGGAATTTAGGTTGAAATGTAGTGTCCAGTGTCAAAAAGCTGAGTTTGCATCCAAGGTCATGGGTCTTCCAGCAGGACAGTGACCCAAAACATATTTCAAGAAATACCCAACAATGGAAGGAAGCAAAGTCAGCAATGAGTCCTAATCTAAATCACATTGAAAACTTGTGGAGAGATCTTAAAATCTTAAGATCTTAAAAGGTGTAGGAAGCATGTTGATGGTTATACTATCTGATTGATTGCAATTTTTTATTCCAAAGGGTGTGCAGGAAAATATTAATATAATAACAATTTTGTCCGGCCATTTTGGGGATTTTTTGTGAAATTATGTTGAATTTGCCTTTTTCTCTCTATTTTTTGTGTTGTTTCAATACACACAAGAGAAAAAAAAACGTGTATACCAAAACATGTGTTATTGAAAAAAATTTCTAGAAAAAAGACCTAATTTTCTGAAAAAATTTAACAGGTGACAACACATGGCCATGATTGACTAAAAATTCCTGCAACCATGCATCAGCATAATGCAACACAGGTATTGTGTTAAGAAACCTATACACCCCTTATGTTCAGAGATACTACTTATTTGACTAGGAGCAATATGGTTTTTTAGACTCCTGTTCTTATTATTAATTTTGCACTAAATATAATATCTATGCAACGCTCTATTATATACAGTAGGGTAAAAAGTATTTAGTCAGCCACCAATTGTGCAGACAGCTTAATTTCACCACCACAAAATTACAATGTGTGATATGGTGGGATGTATGATGTTTATCAACAGAATTTTTTTTTAATTTGCGTGAGCTATGCAGACAGTTTAATTTCACTGCCACTAAATAACAAGGTGAAATATGGCCTGCTGATTCACGGTAGCAAATCAGAGAGGGATACATTAGAAAAGATTTTGGAACTGTTAGAGGGGAGTTTGGGGGGCCGAGCGCGTGTGGCCCAGCTTCGGTCCCTATTCTTTAATCGTCCCCAGAGAGAGTGTGAGTCCCTGATGCAGTACTCTAATATTTTGCAAGAGATGTTGAATGAGATGCAGCGACTAGACCCAGGGGCCATGGGGGCGTTCCGGGAGGTAGACCGCTTGCTCCTGGACCAATTCATCACCGGTTTAGCCAATAGACTTCTCCGGGACAAACTGTTGGAAATAGCCCGGGTTGCACCAGAGTTATCTTTCTGGCAGATTTACTGAGCTGCAGTGGAAAGGGAAGAGAAATCAGCCTATGTTCCCGAGGGGTCAGTGAACAGTGCCCAGCTGGAGGAAGGTGGGTCATCAGGGTCGGGGGGAGAGGGGCTGGTATGCGTGGTACAAGCTTTGCGTGCTGAGGTGAAGGAGTTGAAGCTGAAATTGTCTCAACTGACAGTTGATCCCGCCTCTACCCCCTCACGGGAACCTCCTGCCCCACCCCCTGGAACGGTGACCCCGCAAATGGCCAGGTCGTCCTATCAGAATGAGTCAAGCCCTCGCCCACGAGGAACAATCACCTGCTGGAAGTGTGGCCGCCAGGGACACATCTCGCGTTACTGCCGGGCGCTTACAGCCCCAGAAACCCCGTCGCCGGCTTTGAACTTCCGGCCGTTGCCATGAGAGGGCAAGCAGCAGCGGCCCCACCCACACAAAGCCCTCGACGGAATGAACAAGATTTGTTTGCATGTAGTCCAGTGATAGAAGCAGAGTTTGAAGGGCGGAAGATGAGGTGCTTGGTTGACACGGGATCCGAATGTACTATAATGCCTCTAGAAGTATATGAGAGATACTTCAGTCGACTAGTGATTCCAGAGGATGGCCGAGTGATACGACTGACCGCCGCAAATAATGGTCAATTGTCAGTCAAAGGGATCGTGTGGATGCAACTAAAAATGTTTGGTCAAGAGCTGGGGCAGAAAGGGGTAGTACTGGTGGATCACCCCCCTAGAAGAGGGATGGAAGTGACGCTCGGAATGAACGTGCTGCGAGATTTGAATCACCAGATGTATGCCAGTGAAGGACCCCGATACTGGGCCCGTGCGACAAGACACCGACCCACACAGAGAATTCTACACCGTCTAGTGCTGAGTTGCGACTTGCTGAAAAGTGCGGTCCCAGGTGGCCGGGTGGGCCGGGTCCGAGTGACTTCGAGGGCCCCGATCCTGCTGGGACCCAGACAAGAGGAACTCTTAATGCTGCCTGTGGGAGCTGCACAGAGATTGAATGGGCTTGAAGTGCTACTTGAGCCCGCCTGAGAGGGTTCCTCATTTGCCAAGGTACATGTGGCCCGGTCTTTGGCGATTGTGAAGAATGGATGAGTGCCGGTCCGATGCATCAATGTTTTAGATGAAGCTGTTGCAATTCCCGCTGGGACCATACTGGCTGAACTGTTCGTGCCGGCAGAGAAGGTGCCGGAAAATGCAGGGTTCGAATTGCGACCAGACCAACAGTCATCTTGGACATTCGCGGTCGAGGTAGGCCGGACTGAACCTCCTACAGAGGAATGGAATGTTCATGTGATCATGGAGCAGATGGGAGTGGATCGGGGGAAGCTGACCCCCATGCAGTTGGAGAGAGTTTTGTGGGAACATCAAGAGACCTTTTCCCGACATGGAGAGGACTTCTGGTGTACCCAGACGATTGAGCATGAGATTCCAACGGGGGATACTCCACCCATTAGAGAAAGATATCGTCAAATTCCTCCGGCACTCTATCAAGAGGTGAAGAGCATGGTGGCCAGTATGATGGACAACCAAGTGATCCGAGAGAGCCGGAGTCCCTGGGCGGCCCCTGTAGTCTTGGTCCGCAAGAAGGATGGGACACTCCGATTTTGTGTGGACTATCGGAAATTGAATGCCCACACCGTACGGGACGCATATCCTTTACCCCGTATTGAAGAATCCCTGTCGGCCCTGGGTCGGGCCAAGTATTTCTCAACGTTGGATTTGGCAAGCGGGTACTGGCAGGTCCCAATGGCTGAAAAAGATCGGGCCAAGACGGCGTTTGTCTTGCCAATGGGGCTCTTTGAGTTCAACCGGATGCCCTTTGGCCTCGCTACCGCCCCGGGAACCTTCCAACGCGTGATGGAACATTGCTTGGGCGATCTAAATTTTGAATCAGTCCTGATATATCTAGACGACATTGTGGTGTTCGGAACCTCATTTGAAGATCATCTGGAGAAGCTGCGTCAAGTTCTCCGGCGGCTCAAGAGCTACGGCCTGAAAATAAAGCCAAAAAAATGTCAACTGTTACGAAACCAGATTGAATATTTGTGGCATCTGGTGACCCCGGACGGGGTACTACCTTTAGCCAGTAAGATTAAGGCGGTACAAGAGTGGCCACCTCCTTGTGACCTGCGAGAAGTGCGGGCCTTCCTGGGCCTAGCAGGATACTATCGGCGGTTTGTGCCTAAATTCTCACAAGTTGTGAGTCCCTTGAATGAACTTTTGAGAGGGACAGCGCTGGGTCCTCGAAATCGCCCCATTCCATGGGGGCCCCTACAGAAAAAGGCATTTGATGGAGTGAAAACCGCCCTAACGAGTG
This sequence comes from Ranitomeya imitator, assembly GCF_032444005.1. Taxonomy (NCBI): domain Eukaryota; kingdom Metazoa; phylum Chordata; class Amphibia; order Anura; family Dendrobatidae; genus Ranitomeya; species Ranitomeya imitator. Next base: position 1,035,988,229 of record NC_091282.1, read on the forward strand.
CCCCATTGCTGGCCTACGCCCGGTTTGACACCCCTTTTTTGTTGTATACCGATGGTAGTCTTCATGGGTTGGGGGCAGTACTAGCACAGGTGCAGGACGGCCGAGAACGAGTGATTTCTTATGGCAGCAGATCTTTAAGAGACTCCGAGCGAAATCCGGCTAACTACAGCTCATTCCGGCTGGAATTGCTGGCCCTGGTGTGGGCAATGACAGAACACTTCGCCGAGTATCTAACAGGAGCTGAGGTGCTAGTCATGACAGATAACAACCCGCTAGCTCACTTAGAGAATGCAAAACTGGGGGCGTTGGAGCAGCGGTGGGTCGCCAGACTGGCCAAGTTCAATTACCGCATTAAATTTCGCTCTGGTCGAGAGAACGGCAATGCAGATGCATTGTCAAGAGTGCCCCTTGGGTCATCCGGGGAAGATGTTGACGAACAACTTGAGGATACTGAAACTCCAGCTTTGTGGCAAATACCTATCTTCCAAAGTGTGGTACACTCAAGTGGGGTGGCCACCGGGATGCCCTGTGTCCTGGGTAAAACACCCTCAGATTGGACAAGAGTCCAGGATGAGTGTCCGGACGTTGCACTTGTGCGCCGTTGGGTACAAAACAAGGCCTGGCCCAGTGCAGAGGACAAGGCTCAGTTGTCCATGGAAGGAATGAAAATCCTTCGACAATGGGATAAATTGTGTGTGGAACAAGGTCTTTTGTATCGTAAGGTGTACCTGCCATCGGAGCTGCAGCATCGGTACCAACTGATAATTCCTGTGGGGATGGGGCCAGTGGTCGCTCGTGAGGCGCATGAGAAGGGGGCCCATTTTGGAAGTGAAAAGACACTTCAGTGGTTGCAGCGAATCCTCTACTGCCCTGAGTTGGGAGGGATGGTGGCCGACGCGTGTCGGCAGTGCCGAATTTGTGGGCTCAACAAAAGCCCTGAGCAGCGGGCTCCCACACAGTCTATTAAGACTTCAGCTCCACTGGAACTACTCATGATTGACTACGTGTTGATAGGGTACTCTACGTCAGGGTACTCCTATTGCCTGGTGATGACAGATCACTTTACCAAGTATGCTGTAGCGGTGCCGACAAGAGATCAGACGGCCAAGTCGGCGGCTGAGGCAGTGTGCCGACATTTCTTCCAAGTGTTCAGGTGTCCGCAGAGAATACATTCAGATCAAGGGGCCTGCTTTCAGGGGACGCTGATGAAAGAGTTGCACCAGCTCTATGGTATCGAGCAGTCGAGAACAACGCCTTACCACCCTCAGGGTAACGGGGCGTGTGAGCGTTTTAATCGGACCCTGTTGCAAATGTTGAGGTCCTTAGAGAGTCAGCAACAGACATGCTGGCCTGAGTATCTCCCCGAATTGATGTGGGCTTACAATAACAGGGTGCACAGTACTACTGGTTACTCACCACACATGTTGATGCTTGGTAGACCTGGCCGAGACATTGAGGATTTGAACATGCCAGATCCCTCCTCCGCCCCCCTTCGGACTGCATCTGAGTGGGTACGAGAGCATCGGCGGCGGTTGAGGGTGGTGCATCAGGTGGTGGGCGACCGCCTTCGCCAGGTGGTCCATAAGGACACGCGACCTGTACAAACAGAGCTGTTCTCTCCAGGAGACAGAGTGTTGGTGAGGACAAAACGACGGTCAGGAAAGCTGAGTGACCGATGGGAGGCGATACCGTATCTGATAAAAAAACAGGTGAACCCTGAGACTCCAGTGTACGAGGTCGAACCGGTGGGGACAGGGGGGCCAACCCGCAATTTGCATCGTAACATGTTACAGCGGTGCTGGTTTGAAGATTCGGCGCCTACCCCCCTAGAGCCAGAGGCCATGTTTCAAGGGGCGGAAGCTCTGAATGATCTTGAGTTTGATGGTGTGCTTACTCCTGCGCCTGCTCATTTGCCCCCTGTGACCGATCTGGCCTCGAGTGATGAGAATGTTGGGGATATGGAGGATGTTGTTGAGGAGAGTGCATCAGGTCAACTGCTTGGTCCTGACGCTGTATCACAGGACATCGAGCCGCAGGAGGAGACAACTCCACTTACGCCCACTAACACGACCACGGAAGAGACTCTAGCTACCTCTAAGGTCGCACCTGTTGATGTAGGACTCAGGAGAACTACACGATCTACGGCAGGAATACCGCCTCAGCGATATGCTCAAGATGAATTTGAGTGGGAAGGTATGTCGAGGACGCCAACCTCTAGTGGGGTGGCATGTAAGAGGGTGAACTGTAGTCCCACTGAGAGGGCACTAGGACCCTGTGGTTTTTGCCTGTTGCAGCAGAAGACAGACCGTGCAAAACTCCCAGAGACAATGTGTGCTGGGGGGTGGGGTCTAGTGTCTCGTGTGTAAAGTGAAACTAGGAAGTGAGAGCTGAGAGAGAAAAGGCGGGAAGCAAAGGAGAAGCTGCTGTGAGATCTTAAAAAGAGACTGTGTGTGGATTTACTGCAAGTGTTTTTGGAGGAAAAGAAGCTTTTGAGAGACTTTTTGTTGCTAACGTTCCCCTGGAGAAGAGCTAACCTTTTGTTTAACTCTGTGAGAGACTTGTGTTGCTAACGTTTCCTGGACAGGAGCTAACCCTTTATCTAAGAAAAGACTGAGACTTTGCACGAATTTGGAAGTCTGTGGATTTCCTGTGCATTGAGTGGAGAAACAAGTCTGGACAGACTGCTGATACAGAGACGGACGGATTGTCGTGGAAGCATTCCTAGGAGCTACAGAAGCAGAGACAACATCGTGAGACCACTAACTAAGTCCCCGGCGTTTGGGCTCGGCATCGGCCGACAAGACAAGAGGAGCTTGCTGTAACTTATTGGCGCTGAAGATATGGACTGGCTGCAGCTTGTGCGGATTCCTGCTTGAGAGGAAATCTATCTCAGGATACGGTACCATAGTTATAGATACCCGGGTATCTCTGCTCAGAGTGTTAAATTGTTACTTTAGAAGTGTATTTTATATTAGAGTTGTGTAAGTTATACTCAGTGTGCCATTCCAGGGGCTCCCTTGATAACATTACATGCAATTTACACTTGTTCCTGTTTTTAGTTGCCTCTTAGGTCAATTTCTTACTAGTCTGTTGTAGTATACAGTTCTCAGGAGACCTTGGAGTGGCACAGTGATTTCAGCTGCTGCTGAGCTAGTGTATCTTTGGGGTGCATCTGCCTTAATATTCTCCATACTACCTTGATTATTTTGCCTTTGAGTAAATACCGTTGGAGATTTCTGCCTTGGTCTTGGTTTGTGACTCACTGGATCTTATTCGGACCTCTGGTCATTACATAGTCACACACAAATTGTGCAAGTTCTCCCACTTAAATAGATGAGAGAGGCCTGTAATTTCCATCATAGGTAGACCACAACTATGAGAGTCAAAATGAGAAAACAAATTCAGAAAATCACCTTGTTTAATTTGGCAACATTTATTTAGCAAATTATGGTGGAAAATAAGTATTTGGTCATTAACAAAAGTTCATCTCAATATTTTGTTATATATCCTTTGTTGGCAATGACAGAGGTCAAACGTTTTCTGTAAGTCTTCACAAGGTTGGCACGCTGTTGGTGGTATGATGGCCAATTGCTCCATGCAGATCTCCTCTAGAGCAGTGATGCTTTGGGCCTTTCACTGGGCAACATGGACTTTCAACTCCCTCCAAAGGTTTTCTATGGGGTTGAGATCTGGAGACTGGTTAGGCCACTCCAGGACCCTTATATGCTTCTTATAAAGCTACTCCTTTTTTGCCATGGGGGTGTGCTTGGGATCATTATCATGCTGAAAGAACCATCCACGTTTTATCTTCAATGCCCTTGCAGATGGAAGGAGGTTTGGACTCAAAATCGCAGTATACATGGCCCATTCATTCTTTCATGTACATGGATCAGTCGTCTTGGTCTCTTTGCAGAGAAAAAGCCCCTAAGCATGATGTTGTCACCCCCATGCTTTACAGTAGGTATGGTGTTCTTTGGATGCAGCTCAGCATTCTGTCTCCTCCAAACAGGACAAATTTTGGTTCTATCAAACAGTTCTACTGTGGTTTCATCAGATCAAATAATATTCTCTCAATACTCTTCTGGATAATCCAAATGCTCTCTAGGAAGTTTCAGATGAGTCCAGACATGTACTTACTTAAATAGGGGGACACGTCTGGCACTGCAGGATCTGAGTCCCTGTGGCATAGTGTGCTACTAATGGTAGCATTTCTTACGGTGGTCCTAGCTCTATGCAGGTCATTCTCAAGGTCCCCCAGTGGGATTTTGGGTTTTTGCTCACCGGTCTTGTGATCATTTTGACCCCAAGGGGTGAGATCTTGCATGGAGTCTCAGATCGAGGGAGATTATCAGTGGTCTTGTATGTCTTCCATTTTCTTATTATTGCTCCCACAGTTGATTTCATCACACCCAGTTGCTTGCCTATTGCAGATTCAATCTTCCCAGCCTGGTGCAGGGCTACAATTTTGTTTCTGGTGTCCTTCAACAGCTCTTTGGTCTTCACCATAGTGTAGTTTGAAGTGTAACTGTTTGAGGTTGTGGACAGGTATCATTTAAACTGATAACAAGTTGAAACAGGTGGCATTACTACAGATAATGAGTGGAGGACAGAGGAGCCTCTTAAAGAAGAAGTTACAGGTTTGTGAGAGCCATAAATCTTGCATGTTTTTAGGTGACCAAATACTTATTTTCCAACATAATTTGCAAAATAAATGTTGCCAAATTAGGCAAGGTGATTTTCTGGATTTGTTTTCTCATTTTGACTCTCATAGTTGTGGTCTATCTATGATGTCAATTACTGGCCTCTCTCATCTTTATAAGTGGGAGAATTTGCACAATTTGTGTGTGACTAAATACTTTTTTCCCCACTGTATACCATTCAAAATGTTCTTTTTATCTGGCAGTTTAATGACTATTAATGCCTTTATGTCTCAGCTTAACGGGTGTCACTCTCAGTACTCTGCCATCCCTGTTGTAGTCTATGTAAGCTCCTCTCATCTATACACTAGCCCTAGCAGGGGTCACCAGTATTTCCTGCTAGGCTTCAAGTCCTAGATATGCAAGTCACTGAGCATACAGTGTGCTTGTCACACTGGCCATCTCAGTTCCCTGAAGAACGTTCCCAGCCCACACCCTGCACCGTATATCTGCTCCGGAAATAATGTCCCACACAATCTAACCCAAGAAGAGGTGCGAAACCGGCTAAATAAGATTAATATAGATAAATCTTCACGTCCAGATGGTATACACCCACGAGTACTAAGAGAACTAAGTAATGTAATAGACAAACCATTATTTCTTATATTTAGGGACTCTACAGCCATGGGGTCTGTTCCACAACACTGGCGCATAGCAAATGTGGTACCAATATTCAAAAAGGGCCCTAAAATTGAACCTGGAAATTTTAGGCCAGTAAGTCTAACCTCTATTGTTAGTAAAATATTTGAAGGGTTTCTGAGAGATGTTATCCTGGATTACCTTAATGAGAATAGCTGTTTAACTCCATAACAGCATGGGTTTATGAGAAATTACTCCTGTCAAACCAATCTAAACAGTTTTTATGAAGAAGTAAGCTATAGGCTGGACCACGGTGAGTCATTGGACATGGCATATCTTGATTTTTCCAAAGCGTTTGATACCGTGCCACACAAGAGTTTAGTACACAAAATGAGAATGCTGAGTCTGGGGGAAAATGTTTGTAAATGGGTAAGTAATTGGCTTAGTGATAAAAAGCAGAGTGTGGTTATAAATGGTATATTATCTAACTGGGTCGCTGTGAACAGTGGGGTACCGCAGCGGACGGTGTTGGGACCTATTTAATGATGAGCGAACGTGCTCGCCACTACTTGTTGCTCGGCGCATTCAACTCCGGACTCAGCTAGTGTAGGGAGAGCTGCTGCTGAGATAGGGTCAGATTAGTTCTTTTATTAGTTACTATGGGTCTACCATCACAGAATCCACAAATCCAGATAAACCAACAGTCATTTTAAGGGCTAATTATGGGGTATATTGATAGCAGTTCTAGGTAGGCAGAGGAGTCTATGTGCGCAAATCCACATCAGTGCAAGGCATGCATGCACTGTATGTGAGTATATAGATCTCACTGCATGCATCAAGAGGGTAAATTACTGTCTGGTGCTGCCTATTTTATATACACCTATATGCATGTATCTGTGGCTAGGAATAATTTTTTTGGGCACCTGAATCCTGCTAATTTAATTACAAAGCAATCCAACCCCCCCTTTTTGCTTCATTTATTTGCTTGGTCACACTGAAGACTACAGAAATGTCATTTTAATACAACAGCATGAAAATCTAGCAATTTAAAACTGCTTTTTTTCCCCCAAGGCATCAGATGTTAGTGCGCCGAACATTCAGACCTTTTTTGGTTTATACTGTAGTATTTTTTGGACACCATTTTGCTGACCAAAATATTTTTATCTGGCCAAAAAATATTTAGCTACAGTTCTTATATTTATCACTGTGTTTTGTACGCCACACGCATCGCATATCATTGCCCTAAATATTTAGCAATTTTAGTACTCCAACATTTTTTTAAGTGTCATAGCCTACTTATTAACACAATTTTGGTGGACACAAAAAAATCCAGGCCACATATTTAACAGTGTTCTATGTCCGTCAGACGCCAGATCTATCTGTGTTCTCCAAAGAGCAGCTTTTCAGGCCTGTATTTCACTTTTTGGGCTGTCTGCTACCCTAGGTCTGTACACTATTTTGGGGTAAAAAATAAAAAAATACAGGCCACGTATTGGACAGTCTGTTATCTCTATTAGACTCCTGGTCTATCTGTGCTCTCCAAATAGTTGCTTTTCAAGCCTACATTCCACTTTTGGGGCTGTCTGCTACCATAGGTCTTTACACTATTTTGGGGTAAAAAATAAAAAATACAGGCCACTTATTGAACATTCTGCGATCTCTGTCAGACTACTGGTATATCTGTGCTCTCCAAATAGTTGCTTTTCAAGCCTACATTCCACTTTTGGGGCTGTCTCCTACCCTAGGTCTATACATTATTTTGGGGTAAAAATAAAAAAATACAGGCCACGTATTTTTGATCTCCATATAATATTTTTAAAAAATGTACCCCCATGGGAAAATGTTTTTCAGCCCATGCACTTAGTGTATTGGCATTACAAGTCGTAGCGCGGCAGGCCTTGCAGTCAATACATAAGAAAACAGTATGGGATTACAAAATGACTAATGTGAAGTGGATTTTCCTGTGGCCATCCACTACCTGGGTTCAAAAGATTCTTGGGGTGCATATGACTTGATAGCAGGGCAGGCCTTGCATTCAATGCAACATTTTTTCAAGAAGCCCTCCTGTACCTCTCATGAAAGGGGTATTGGGGTGCGTCGTAATTCTTGGCAGCCCAGCCACAAACTGCATAGGCAATAGCAGGATAGAAGACCCACTGTTTAATAATGGCACTTTAGGAATATTACTGCCACCTGATGCCCCTCTAAAAATAGGCTTTGTGACTTTAAGTGTCCCTCCTTAATAATTGAAACAAGATGTGTCTGCTCATGTGTCACACAACACATGGCCACCTAGGGTTGTTAAACGTTACAATGTCATTTCCCAGTGAATGCATTAGCATTCGTTGAAAGCAATGTTAAAGTTGAAAAATGCATCAAAAACGCTGCACGGGAGCATAGCACAAGTGCTGGAGGAACATTTTGGTCTGGGGTTAATTATTTTGCCTTATATACAAGTCTTTAGCCTGGAAAGGATGTACTTTAACATATTTCCCAGCAAAATCCATTTTGGTTTCGTTTTTGTATGCTTTTTGGTGCACCTGTAAAAGTGGCGTGAAACTCTGACAAAAATTGCTTACAGCTGTGACCTAGGAGTCAGAAATGCTTTCAGGGGCGATCCCCATTATGTTCCCATGTCATTTGAGCACTGTTTCCATCATTTTCAATGTTTTTAGACCTTAAAAGGACCCCCTGGGGGATTGCGGTATATTTACTCGGGTTTCCCATAGACTTAAATTGGGCTCGTTGCTCGGGTCGAGTACCCGAGTAATCAAATTTGCTCTACCCGAGCAACGACCACCCAAGAATTTTAGTGCTCACCCATCACTAATCAGTACGTGTCTGCGCTGCAACGCAACCTCCTAATCTTCCTCCTCTTCATCCACACCATCAGATGACCTGCTCAGCTGCTTGGCTCGGTGTACAAACCAACTGGGCTCTACCACCTCATCATCATCCTCTGCGTTATCACATTCTTCACCCTGAGTGTCACCCTCCTCCTCTTCCTGCCCTGACAGTACAGTACAGTCCGTGTGAGCCCTAGATATCTGAGTCTCATAAGGATCACCTCCCCCTCATTAGTTAAAGTCTGGTGACAAGGGTCAGGATGCTGCTTGGACCCTTCTTTGTCCTGCATCAGATTCAAGCTAAAAAAAATTTGGGCATCGGTGCAGATGATTTCCTCATCTTGACTCTGTGATGCTTTTGAGTACACTCCTGATGCCCATGGCAGAGAATGTGTGGACAGTGCTTCAGAAACACCCATCTGTGGTTCCTTACAGTCAGTTGGGCGGTTGGAGAGTTGTGATGTGGAGGGAAGCAAAGGTAATTGGGATGCCCCCTCTGTGTACTTTACTGGGTGTAATGATGAGGTTGTGGAAGAGGAGAGGCCTCTTGAAGCTGCACTTGCCATCCACTTGAGCACATGCTCTTTCTGGACCTCTGGTGTGTCTGCAAAAGAAGGTAGTGGAGTAGCCCATCTAGTAATAGCAGTTAAATGACAAGGTGAAATATCAAAGAAGTATCATTTCTCCTTGTGGAGACTGACATGCTAAGCATGCCGAGGTGAGGAAACTTAAAGCTGCAATGCTCCTTTGGGAAACATGCAAATTGTCTCTTCAGAAAGGAAGAGGACTAGAACTCTAGTGCCACCTATTGGAAATAGCAATCCTAAAAGTCAATGTCGACCCTTTAACAAGCCTTGTCACATGACTTAGGATAAAAGCCAAACCAGAATCTCAAATTGCAGACACTGTGTTTTGAAGTACTGCCCCTCGTCAGTGCAAAGTGGAGATCTGGTTTGGCTGAATGAGAGGCGTCTGACCGATATCATGGGATTGCTACTTCCAATAGGTGGCACTAGCGTTCTAGTCCTCTTCCTTTCTGAAGAGACAATTTGCATATTTCCCAGAGTAGCATTGCAGCTTTTAGTCTCCTCATCTCAACATGCTTATCATGTCAATCTCCACAAGGAGAAACAATACTTCTTTGATATTGGTCATACGCCTCTCATTCAGTCAAACCAGATCTCCACTTTGCACTGATGAGGGGCAGTACTCTGAAACACAGTGTCTGCAAATTGAGATTCTGGTTTGGCTTATATCCTAGGTCATGTGACAAGGCTCATTAAAGGGTCGACATTGACTTTTAGGATTGCTACTTCCAGGAGGTGGCACTAGAGTTCCAGTCCTCTTCCTCTCTGAAGAGAATTTGCATAAGATGAAATATGGCATACTTAATCTTGCTAGTAACAGAACTAAGAATTGTTTGAGTGTGGATGGGGACTGTATGACAAAGAAGATTTACTCCAAACAATTTCAAAGTAAAATCTCCCCTGTTATATGATGTTAGTAAGAGAGGAAAGAATTGTTTGAGTGGGGATGTGGGCTGTATGACGAAGAATATATGCTCCATACTATTTCCAAATTAAATTTCCCCTACTGTATGACATTAGTAACAGGAGATTTTTTTTGGATTGGATGAAGCCTGTATAAAATAGATTAGATTCTCCAAACAATTTCAAAGTGAGATGTACCCAACTGAATGACTTTAGTATCTGAATAAATTTTTGTTGGTGTGTATGAAGCCTGTATAACGTAGACTAGATGCTCCAAACAGTTTCAAAGTGAGATCAACCCTTCTGTAGAACATTAATAACAGAAGAATTTTCTTTTTGTGTGGATGAGACCTGTATAAAATATACTAGATGCTCCAATTTCAAAAGTGAGATCTATCCTACTGTATGCCTTAAGTAACAGAAGAAATAACTCTTTGAGAAGGGATGATGTCTGTATGACAAAGAAGATATGATCCAAACAATTTCAATATGAGATTTCCACCACTCTATGACATTAATAATAAAATAAAAAATTGTTTGATTGGGGATGAGGCCGGTAAGAAAAAGGAGATATGCTCCAAACAATTTCAAAATGAGATCTCCTCTACTGTATGATGTTAGTAACAGTCGATTTTTTGTGTGTGGATGAGGCCTGTATAAAATAGATTAAATTCTTCAGTTTCAAATCAAAAAGAGATGTAGCCTACTGTGTGACATTAGTAACCAAAGACTTTTTTGTGTGTGTGAATGAGGCTTACATAACATAGACTAAATCCTCCAAATATTTTCAAAGTGAACTCTAGCTCTCCCCTACTGTAGAACATTAATAACCTAAGAATTTCGACCTATGGATGAGGCCTAAATAACATAGACTAGATTCTACAAACAATTTCAACGTGAGATCTCCCCTACTGTAGAACGTTAGTAACTGAACAAACTTTTTGTATTGTGGATGAGGCCTGTATAAACTAGAAGATATGCTACAAACAATTTCAAACTCGGAACTAGCCTGCTGTATAACATTTGTAACATTTTCTTTTCTTTAAATGTGCAAGGGCTCTGCACACACAACAATTTCATAGCTACAAAATTACAATGTGGAATATGGTGGACTGTATCACGTTTAGCAAGAGAATTTTTTTTATGTGCATGAGCTCTGCAGACAGCTTTGTTTGACTGCCACAAAATTACAACGTGGGCTATGGCGGGTTGTATCACGTTTAGCAATAAATTTTTATCTGCAATTCTGCATGAGCTATGCACATAGTTCAATTTCACCATGTTAGGGCTGGCGGAATGCACCGAATAAATATGGAGATAGTATAGGTGCGTTTGCAGCCCAAGGTCCACCATGCAGGAGTGGAACCTGCTGCTAGTAGATGGCGGCACTATATGGCGGTACTATGCCTGAATAGACAAGGGGTTCAACACCCGGTCTGTATAGGAGAGAACCCTGTTGTTTCAAGGAGTCGCTGGGATTAAAGGTAACGCTGTGCTCTGTTAACCTCATAGAGGATCACAGCTCACTAACAGAGCAGGCAACATACAGTGGTCGTTCAGTCAGCAACAGCACACAAAAACTCCACTCCAGAGGTGCCAAAGTTCTAGTGGATATATGCCAGCCCCAAATTCACACATACTAACTCCTCTCCAGATGTGCCGGAATTCTTGTGGCTATACAGCAGACACTGAGCACATGCTGACACATACCACCAAGTAGCTAAGCTCATACGCTCCTAAACATAAGTTGATACTAGTGCATGGCCATGCGGCCATGCAAACCTTTTATAGAGAAAGCTCTCTAGGACCTTCCTAGCTGTCCAATAGGAACTGCTTCAGGACCTGAGCATGTGACCCCCGACCTCCAATGAGAGGTCGTCCCTTGGGTATGCTCAGTAGCAGACAAGCAGGACTTAGTCCCAAGAGCATCTGCTCGCTGCTGAACAGGGCTGGTTACAATGGCTGTGCCTCTAAGATCAGCAGTAACTAAGCACACAGTATCTGACTAAGCCAGACGCTGGGACCAATGTCTCCACTGAGTAGGCTCTACTGCAGCTGAAGAAGAATGGGAAACCGTAGTGGAGATGGCTTGAGATTCCCCCTGTGCAGGGCGGGAACTCGACAACTAACACACCAGCTCTAAACCATAAAGTGATATATGGTGTGCTGAGTCAAGTTAGCAACTGCCCAAAAAAGTTTTTTACTGTACAACATCTCTACACGCAGAACAATTTCACCACCTCAAAATTACAACGTGGGATATGGCGGGCTGTGTCACGTTTAGAACAGAAATATATTTTTCTTTTAATGTGCATGTGGTCTGCAGACAGCTTCATTTCACCACCACAAAATTACAGCATGGGATATGGTGGGATTTATGACCTTTATCAACAGATTTTTTTTAATCTCTGTGAGATATGCAGACAGTTGAATTTCACTGCCACTAAATAAAGTGAGATATGGCATGCTGAATCACGGTATCAACTGTGGCAAAAAATATTTTTTCATGGCCAACAGCTCAAGACACAGAACAATGTTACCACACCACTAAATGACAAGGTGACTTAAGCCTTGGTGTATCACATTTAGCAAGTGAAACGTAAGTTTTAGAATGGTCTACTTTGGATGGAGCACAACAGAAGCAGTGCACAAGACACTTATATGAAATGTGCCTTGCTGTCTTTGTCTGTGGACCTCAGTAACGGCACAAAAAAAATCTGCTAGATGAACAATTTCACAGTCACACAGGACACTAGCTACAGTGGTGGGAAAAAAGTATTTAGTCAGCCACCAAGTGTGCAAGTTCTCCCACTTAAAAAGATGAGAGAGGCGTGTAAATTCCATCATAGGTAGACCACAACTATGACAGTCAAAATGAGAAAACAAATCCACATAATCACCTTGTCTGATTTGGCAAGATTTATTTTCCAAATTATGGTGGAAAATAAGTATTTGGTCACTTAAAACCAAGCAAGATTTCTGTTTCTCAAAGACCTGTAACTTCTTCTTTAAGAGGCTCCTCTGTCGTCCACTCATTACCTGTAGTATTAGCACCTGTTTGAACTTGTTATCAGTATAAAAGGCACCTGGCCACAATCTCAAACAGTCACACTCTAATCTCCACTATGGTGAAGACCAAAGAACTGTCAAAGGACACCATAAATATAATTGTAGTCCTGCACCAGGCTGGGAAGACTGAATCTCAATAGGCAAGCAGCTTGCTGTGATGAAATCAACTGTGAGAGCAATAATGATACAATGGAAGACATACAAGACGACTGATAATTTCCCTCAATCTGGGGCTCCACGCAAGATCTCCCGCCATGGGCTCAAAATGATCAGAAGAACAGTGAGCAAAAATCCCAGACCCACACGGGGGGACCTATTAAATGACCTGCTTAGAGCTGGGACCACCGTAACAAAAGCTACCATCAGTAACACTATGCTTCCAGGGACTCAAATCCTGCAGAGCCAGACGTGTCCCCTTGCTTAAGCCAGTACATGTCTGGGCCTGTCTGAAGTTTTCTGGAGAGCGTTTGTATTATCCAGAAGAGTACTGGGAGAATGTCATATTGTCTGATGAGACCAAAGTAGAACTGTTCGGTAGAACCAAAACTTGTCGTGGTTGGAGGAGACAGAATGCTGAGTTGCCTCCAAAGAACACCATATTTACTGTGAAGCAAGGGGGTGGCAACATCATGCTTTGTGGCTGTTTCTCTGCAAAGGGTCCGGGATGACTGATCCGTGTACATGAAAGAATAAATGAGGCCATGTATCATGAGATTTTGAGTGCAAACCTCCTTCCATCAGCAAGGGCATTGAAGGTTAAACGTGGTCTTTCAGCATGATAATGATCCCAAGCACACCACCGACGCAATGAAGAAGTGGCTTTGTAGAAGCATATGAAGGTCCTGGAGTGGCCAAGCCATTCTCCAGATCTCAACCCCATATGAAACCTTAGGGGGAGTTGAAAGTCCGTGTTGCTCAGTGACAGGCCCAAAACATCACTGCTCTAGAAAAGATCTGCATAGAGGAAGGGGCCAACAAACCACCAACAGTGTGTGCCAACCTTTTAAAGACTTACAGAAAACATTTTACCTTTGTCATTGCCAAAAAAGGATATCTAACAAAATATTGAGATGAACTTCTGTTGATGACCAAATACTTATTTTCCACCATAATTTGAAAATTCAGACAAGGTTATTTTCTGCACTTGTTTTCTCATTTTAACGTCGTGATGCCACCTGTGGAGTTCGGTCAGTAATAGGACCGACGCTGCATTAAAGGTGTCCCCTTAGGGATGTTGGACAGCACAGATGTTACACTTACCACAGGTGAAGCGGAGTCCCCAGGGGTCCTATGGTGTGTGGCTGGATGATGGTATGTGCCGATGAATAAATAGAGGAGACAGTTGTAAGTCTTTACCTGGTTTACTATGGGTGACAGGCCACAGTCCAGGGCACCGGCAACAGGTTTATTAGGAGTCAAGGCAGTCCAGAGACAAGCGGAATCCCCTTGGCAGGTTAGGTAGAAGCCTTCCACTCTGTGCTTGCTGTAACTGAGGTCCCTGCTGCCACTAAGTGTTCCCAGCAAAGTCCTAATTCGTTCCCTGTCCTGGGACAGTTACCTGTATGGTAGGCAGCTTGAGCCGTGCTTACTGGGATCTTTTCACACAGACTCCAGGCTCCAAGGTGCTGCTGTACCACTGGTGAATATGGGCAAAGTCCGTGTAATCCTCTGCCCTCCGGTTCTGCTCTGTGTCTTATAGTTCCACAAAAGCCGCATGCTCCCAGTACCTGGATTCTGCGCATTGACTCCCTGGATGCCTACTCCCTGGATGACTCCCTGGATAGACTCTCCTAGTCTCCTGGAGTCCTGTATCTCCACTGTGCTCTGTCCCTGTCTGTCCTCACTCACAGACTTTCTGTACAGACTAAACTGACTCCGCCTCCAAACCAGGATCTTTATTGAGGGAAGCTGCCCTAAAACAGGGTATTGAGCTCCCCTCCTGGCCTGGATTTGGAAGGTATTGTGTGTGTGATAACCTGCCAAAGGGAATCTCACTTGTCTCCAGGCATACCACTACCCTCCCCGAGAGGAAGGCAGCACTACTGTGGTACCTGAACTCCTGGGGTGCCACATCCCCCCCATTAAATCCAGTACTCCTGGACTGGGGAAGGAAACATAAACAACAGGTTAAACAGACATTTTTGTAAATACATTGAAAACACATCAAAACAGGTTAAACTTTTCATCCCTTATGGGAGGCACGATTCTTGAACGTTGCAAACAATTTATAAAAGTACATCTGGCCTTATACCAGGGTGTCCATGTTCATAAGTTAAACAGTACCAATTCGAGGGACCCGTCATAAACCCCCAACGTAGAACTTGGCTCGGCTACAAGGCATATCGAGACCCGGTATTCAACACGCCATACGGTTTTATCTTCGGTCTGCTGAAACAAAGAAGGCTCTACCCACGCCGGCAAGTGGGCAGAACCAGGATGCACCTTGAGGGTGCCAAACTATTTACAATGAAAGTTTTTGGGTAATCACTGTCCATTACCTCAATGTCCATTATTAACCTGTAACAGAATAGATACAAACATTTTCAACAGGTAACACCAATTATTGACAGTCCATGTAACGGGCTGGGATTTGACCCTTGGCGCTACGAGTAGACTTACGTACATCCTGGTCTACCATGTTTGCTGAAGTGTACCCACTGGTGCATGTAATAACATACCAGTAGGGTTGAGCGACCTTGACTTTTTTAGAGTCGAGTCGGGTTTCGCAAAACCCGACTATCTCAAAAGTCAGGTCGAGTGAAATCGGCCGATTATGACGTAAAGTCGGGATCGACCGAAACACGAAACCCAATGCAAGTCAATGGGGCAGCATAGTCGGCAGTGAGTGGGGGCCAGGAAAACACCTAGAGTGCCCATTTTAATGGCAAAACCATCCATTCTTCTTAATGAAGCTTGTCAATCTTAATTTCCCTTATAATAATAGTTAGGCATTGGAAATTGGGGGTCATTTGGCTAAAGTTGTGGGGGGTAGGGCTGGTTCAAGTATTTAGTGGGCCCAGGTAGTCTGGACCACCTCAGGGCAGTGGAGCAGGGAGAGGTAAGTATTTAAACTTTGCAAGTGCTGTGATCCTGAGCAAGCAGGGGGGGCCCACTCGTTGGCATTGGCACTGGCACAGGGCCCCTCAAAGTACGGCGGTGTGTTTGCACGGCGGGGGCGCCTCCCACCGGCAGCGACACTTTTTGCATACTATGAGGGGCCCTGTGCCAGTGACGTCGCCAACGAGTATTCCCCCCCCACCTGATGAAGGAACCTGCACTTTCCTCTGCACTTTCCTCTTTGTCCCCGTGTAAGGTGTTATGGTATGTGGGAAGGGGAACCTGACTTTCAGCAGGGTCACATTCTGGCTGTGTAGCGTGCACGGGGAATGTAGCGTTCTGGGTCAATGTACCAGCAGACTCATCTATCACTGGCTGGGCAATGGGCAGGATGAGGAGGAAACACAGATATAGGCCCAAAGAATAAAGTGGGTTAAATGCAGTTCAAAATTGGTAAGAGGACTAACCAGGGGGCATTGCTTTGTTCAGTGGAGGACAACTGTAATGAGAGGCTGACACAGAGACTAGGCCCAAATCAGTAAGTAGTCTAAATGCAGTTCAAAATTGGCAACAGTAGTAAACAGGCGGCACAGCATTGTTCAGTGGAGGAGAACAGCATGGAGCGGCAGACACCGATAGTAGGCCCCAACCCAACTAGTAGGCCAAATGCAGTCTAACATTAACAACTACTTAACGAGAGCCTAAAAATGGAATTTCAGGACAGGAAACCAGGAGAACAGCAAGGAGCGGCAGACACTGTTAGTAGGCCCCAACCCAACTAGTAGGCCAAATGCAGTTGTTCCATTTAACAACTATTTAACAAGAGCCTGAAGATAGAAGCTCAGGAAAGGCAACCTGGAGAACACCTTGGAGCGGAAGACACAGTCTCTACAACCCAGACCCAACTTGTAGGCCTAATGCAGTGTTGTTTTCAACAACTACTAAACGAGAGCTTTAAGATTGAAGCTATGGAGAGGAAACCTGGGGAACACCTTGGAGCGGAAGACACTGTCTCTACAACCCAGACCCAACTTGTAGGCCTAATGCAGTGTTGTTTTCAACAACTACTTAAGAAGAGCTAGAAGATCGAAGCAATGGAGAGGAAACCTGGGGAACACCTTGGAGCGGTACACACCGTCTCTACAACCCAGACCCAACTTGTAGGCCTAATGCAGTGTTGTTTTCAACAACTACTTAAGACGAGCATGAAGATTGAAGCAATGGAGAGGAAACCTGGGGAATACCTTGGAGCGGAAGACACTGTCTCTACAACCCAGACCCAACTTGTAGGCCTAATGCAGCGATTATTTCAACAACTACTAAACGAGAGCTTCAAGATTGAAGCTATGGAGAGGAAACCTGGGGAACACCTTGGAGCGGAAGACACCGTCTCTACAACCCAGACCCAACTTGAAGGCCTAATGCAGTGTTGTTTTCAATAACTACTTAAGAAGAGCTAGAAGATCGAAGCAATGGAGAGGAAACCTGGGGAACATGTTATGAACAGGTAATTCAGAACCACAATGGACCTTGAAGTTCAGAGCACACAAAGTGACCTGACAATTACCAAAAACATAGGACGAGCTTTGAGACGTGGGAACTCTGCTGACCGCAATCCCTAATCCTATCCAACCACACTAGAGGTAGCCATGGAGCGCTCCTGACCAGACCTAAGCACCTCGAGCACAGCCTGAGAAACTAGCTAGCCTAAGAAAGAAAAATAAGCCTAGCTTACCTCAGAGAAATACCCCAAAGGAAAAGGCAGCCCCCCACATATAATGACTGTGAGTTGAGATGAAAATACAAACGCAGAGATGAAATAGATTTAGCAAAGTGAGGCCCAACTTACTGAACAGACCGAAGATAGGAAAGATTGCTTTGTGGTCAACACAAAACCCTACAAACAACCACGCAGAGGGGGCAAAAAGACCCTCCGCACCGACTAACGGTACGGAGGTGCTCCCTCTGCGTCCCAGAGCTTCCAGCAAGCAAGAAAAACCAATATAGCAAGCTGGACAGAAAAAATAGCAAACAAAAATAACACAAGCAAAACTTAGCTTATGCAGGATAGGCAGGCCACAGGAACGATCCAGGAGAAAGCAAGACCAATACTAGAACATTGGCTGGAGGCCAGGATCAAAGCACTAGGTGGAGTTAAATAGAGCAGCACCTAACGACTTAACCTCATCACCTGAGGAAGGAAACTCAGAAGCTGCAGTACCACTCTCATCCACCAAAGGAAGCTCATGAACAGAACCAGCGGAAGTACCACTCACGACCACAGGAGGGAGCTTGGCCACAGAATTCACAACAGTACTCCCCCTTTGAGGAGGGGTCACCGAACCCTCACCAGAGCCCCCAGGCCGACCAGGATGAGCCACATGAAAGGCACGAACCAGATCGGCAGCATGGACATCAGAGGCAAAGACCCAGGAATTATCTTCCTGTTCATAACCTTTCCACTTAACCAGATACTGGAGTTTCCGTCTCGAAACACGAGAATCCAAAATCTTCTCCACTATATACTCCAACTCCCCTTCAACCAAAACCGGAGCAGGAGGATCAACAGATGGAACCACAGGTGCCACGTATCTCCGCAACAATGACCTATGGAACACGTTATGAATGGAAAAAGAAGCAGGAAGAGTCAAACGAAAAGACACAGGATTAAGAACCTCAGAAATCTTATAAGGACCAATGAAACGAGGCTTAAACTTAGGAGAGGAAACCTTCATAGGAATATAACGAGATGACAACCAAACCAAATCCCCAACACGAAGTCGGGGACCCACACAGCGCCTGCGGTTAGCGAAACGTTGAGCCTTCTCCTGGGACAAAGTCAAATTGTCCACTACATGAGTCCAAATCTGCTGCAACCTATCCACCACAGTATCCACACCAGGACAGTCCGAAGACTCAACCTGCCCTGAAGAGAAACGAGGGTGGAACCCAGAATTGCAGAAAAACGGCGAAACCAAAGTAGCCGAGCTTGCCCGATTATTAAGGGCGAACTCAGCCAAAGGCAAAAAGGACACCCAGTCATCCTGATCAGCAGAAACAAAACATCTCAGATATGTTTCCAAGGTCTGATTGGTTCGTTCAGTCTGGCCATTAGTCTGAGGATGGAAAGCCGAGGAAAAAGACAAATCAATGCCCATCCTAGCACAAAAGGCTCGCCAAAACCTCGAAACAAACTGGGAACCTCTGTCAGAAACGATGTTCTCTGGAATGCCATGTAAACGAACCACATGCTGGAAAAACAATGGCACCAAATCAGAGGAAGAAGGCAATTTAGACAAGGGCACCAAATGGACTATCTTAGTGAAGCGATCACAAACCACCCAAATGACCGACATTCTTTGAGAGACGGGGAGATCCGAAATAAAATCCATAGAGATATGTGTCCAAGGCCTCTTCGGGACCGGCAAGGGCAAAAGCAACCCACTGGCACGAGAACAGCAGGGCTTAGCCCGAGCACAAATCCCACAGGACTGCACAAAAGAACGCACATCCCACGACAGAGACGGCCACCAAAAGGATCTAGCCACCAAATCTCTGGTACCAAAGATTCCAGGATGACCAGCCAACACCGAACAATGAACCTCAGAGATAACTTTATTCGTCCACCTATCAGGGACAAACAGTCTCTCCGCTGGGCAACGGTCAGGTCTATTTGCCTGAAATTTTTGCAGCACCCGCCACAAATTAGGGGAGATGGCAGACAAAATTACCCCTCTCTTTGAGAATACCCGCCGGCTCAGGCAAACCCGGAGAATCGGGCACAAAACTCCTAGACAGGGCATCCGCCTTCACATTTTTAGAGCCCGGAAGGTACGAAACCACAAAGTCAAAATGGGAGAAAAACAACGACCAACGAGCCTGTCTAGGATTTAACCACTTGGCAGACTCGAGATAAGTCAAGTTCTTGTGATCAGTCAAGACCACCATGCGATGCTTAGCTCCTTCAAGCAAATGACGCCACTCCTCGAATGCCCACTTCATGGCTAGCAACTCTCGATTGCCAACATCATAATTTCGCTCAGCAGGCGAAAATTTCCTGGAAAAGAAGGCGCATGGTTTCATCACCGAGCAATCAGAACTTCTCTGCGACAAAACAGCCCCTGCTCCAATTTCAGAAGCATCAACCTCGACCTGGAACGGAAGCGAAACATCTGGTTGGCACAACACAGGAGCAGAAGAAAAACGGCGCTTCAACTCCTGAAAAGCTTCCACAGCAGCAGAAGACCAATTGACCACATCAGCACCCTTCTTGGTTAAATCAGTCAACGGTTTAGCAATACTAGAAAAATTATTGATGAAGCGACGATAAAAATTAGCAAAGCCCAGGAACTGCTGCAGACTCTTCAGAGATGTAGGCTGAGTCCAATCATAAATGGCCTGAACTTTAACAGGGTCCATCTCAATAGTAGAAGGAGAAACAATGAACCCCAAAAATGAAACCTTCTGAACACCAAAGAGACACTTTGACCCCTTCACAAACAAAGAATTCGCACGCAGGACCTGGAACACCATTCTGACCTGCTTCACATGAGACTCCCAATCATCCGAGAAGACCAAAATATCATCCAAGTATACAATCAGGAATTTATCCAGGTACTTTCGGAAGATGTCATGCATAAAGGACTGAAACACTGATGGAGCATTAGAAAGCCCGAATGGCATAACCAGGTACTCAAAATGGCCTTCGGGTGTATTAAATGCTGTTTTCCATTCATCGCCCTGTTTAATACGCACAAGATTATATGCACCACGAAGATCTATCTTGGTGAACCAACTAGCCCCCTTAATCCGAGCAAACAAATCAGACAGCAGCGGCAAGGGGTACTGAAATTTGACCGTAATTTTATTTAGAAGGCGGTAATCAATACAAGGTCTCAGTGAACCATCCTTCTTGGCCACAAAAAAGAACCCTGCTCCCAATGGCGACGATGACGGGTGAATATGACCCTTCTCCAAGGACTCCTTCACGTAAATCCGCATAGCGGCGTGCTCAGGTACAGATAAATTAAACAGTCGACCCTTAGGAAACTTACTACCAGGAATCAAATCGATAGCATAATCACAATCCCTATGCGGAGGTTTGGCATTGGACTTGGGCTCATCGAATACATCCCGGTAATCAGACAAGAACTCTGGGACCTCAGAAGGGGTGGATGATGAGATAGACAGAAATGGAACATCACCATGTACCCCCTGACAACCCCAGCTGGACACAGACATTGATTTCCAATCTAATACTGGGTTATGGACTTGTAGCCATGGCAACCCCAACACGACCATATCATGCAGATTATGCAACACCAGAAAGCGAATATCCTCCTGGTGCGCTGGAGCCATGCACATGGTCAGCTGAGTCCAATACTGAGGCTTATTCTTGGCCAAAGGCGTAGCATCAATTCCTCTCAATGGAATAGGACACTGCAAGGGCTCCAAGACAAACCCACAGCGCCTAGCATACTCCAAGTCCATCAAATTCAGGGCAGCGCCTGAATCCACAAATGCCATGACAGAATAGGAAGACAAAGAGCAGATCAAAGTAATGGACAAAAGAAATTTCGACTGTACCGTACCAATGGTGGCAGACCTAGCGAACCGCTTAGTGCGCTTAGGACAATCGCAGATAGCATGAGTGGAATCACCACAGTAGAAACACAGCCCATTCTGACATCTGTGTTCTTGCCTTTCAGCTCTGGTCAAAGTCCTATCGCACTGCATAGGCTCAGGTTTATGCTCAGATAATACCGCCAAGTGGTGCACAGATTTACGCTCACGCAAGCGTCGACCGATCTGAATGGCCAAAGACATAGACTCATTCAGACCAGCAGGCATAGGAAATCCCACCATGACATCCTTAAGGGCTTCAGAGAGACCCTTTCTGAAAATAGCTGCCAGCGCACATTCATTCTATTGAGTGAGCACGGACCACTTTCTAAATTTCTGACAATAAATCTCTATCTCATCCTGACCCTGACACAGAGCCAGCAAATATTTCTCTGCCTGATCCACTGAATTAGGTTCATCTTACAGCAATCCGAGCGCCAGAAAAAACGCATCAATATTACATAATGCAGGATCTCCTGGCGCAAGTGAAAATGCCCAGTCTTGAGGGTCGCCACGTAATAAAGAAATAATGATCTTAACTTGTTGAACTGGGTCACCAGAGGAGCGGGGTTTCAAAGCCAGAAATAGTTTACAATTATTTTTAAAATTCAAAAACTTAGCTCTATCTCCAGAAAATAACTCAGGAATAGGAATTTTAGGCTCTAACATAGGATTCTGAACCACTAAATCTTGAATGTTCTGTACACTTATAGTGAGATTATCCATCAAAGAGGACATACCCTGAATGTCCATGTCCACACCTGTGTTCTGAACCACCCTGATGTAAAGGGGAAAAGAAAGACAGAACACAGTGCAAAGAAAAAAAAATGGTCTCAGAACTTCTCTTTTCCCTCTATTGAGAAGCATTAGTACTTTGGGCCTCCAGTACTGTTATGAACAGGTAATTCAGAACCACAATGGACTTTGAAGTTCAGAGCACACAAAGTGACCTGACAATTACCAAAAACATAGGACGAGCTCTGAGACGTGGGAACTCTGCTGACCGCAATTCCTAATCCTTTCCAACCACACTAGAGGTAGCCGTGGAGCGCTCCTGACCAGACCTAAGCGCCTCGAGCACAGCCTGAGAAACTAGCTAGCCTAAGAAAGAAAAATAAGCCTAGCTTGCCTCAGAGAAATACCCCAAAGGAAAAGGCAGCCCCCCACATATAATGACTGTGAGTTGAGATGAAAATACAAACGCAGAGATGAAATAGATTTAGCAAAGTGAGGCCCAACTTACTGAACAGACCGAAGATAGGAAAGATTGCTTTGCGGTCAACAGAAAACCCTACAAACAACCACGCAGAGGGGGCAAAAAGACCCTCCGCACCGACTAACGGTATGGAGGTGCTCCATCTGCGTCCCAGAGCTTCCATCAAGCAAGAAAAACCAATATAGCAAGCTGGACAGAAAAAATAGCAAACAAAAATAACACAAGCAAAACTTAGCTTATGCAGGATAGGCAGGCCACAGGAACGATCCAGGAGAAAGCAAGACCAATACTAGAACATTGGCTGGAGGCCAGGATCAAAGCACTAGGTGGAGTTAAATAGAGCAGCACCTAACGACTTAACCTCATCACCTGAGGAAGGAAACTCAGAAGCCGCAGTACCACTCTCATCCACCAAAGGAAGCTCATAGACAGAACCAGCCGAAGTACCACTCACGACCACAGGAGGGAGCTTGGCCACAGAATTCACAACAGGAACACCTTGGAGTGGAAGACACCGTCTCTACAGCCCAGACCCAACTTGTAGGCCTAATGCAGTGTTGTTTTCAACAACTACTAAACGAGAGCTAGAAGCTCGAAGCTATGGAGAGGAAACCTGGGGAACACCTTGGAGTGGAAGACACCGTCTCTACAACCCAGACCCAACTTGTAGGCCTAATGCAGTGTTGTTTTCAACAACTACTAAACGAGAGCTTTAAGATTGAAGCAATGGAGAGGAAACCTGGGGAACACCTTGGAGTGGAAGACACCGTCTCTACAACCCAGACCCAACTTGTAGGCCTAATGCAGTGTTGTTTGCAACAACTACTAAACGACAGCTTTAAGATTGAAGCTATGGAGAGGAAACCTGGGGAACACCTTGGAGTGGAAGACTGTCATGATCCCAATGGCAGGGGATCACAAAAGGACAAGCACAAAAACAAAACAAGCTCTAGGGTGATGGAACCTGAGCTGACCGCGATCCTGAACCTAAACACACAACTAGCAGTAGCCGGGGAACGTGCCTACGATGATTCCTAGACGTCTCGCGCCAGCCGAAGGATTAACTTCCCCTATCAGAAGAAACACAGACCTCACTTGCCTCCAGAGAAACCCCCCACAGAAATAGCAGCCCCCCACATGTAATAACGGTGAAATGAGAGGAAAGCACATACGTAGTTATGAAAATAGAATCAGCAAAAATGAGGCCCGCTAAAGCTAGATAGCAGAGGATACAAAAGTGAACTGCGCGGTCAGCGAAAAACCCTTCAAAAAACCATCCTGAAATTACTTGAACTCATGTGCCAACTCATGGAACATGAGGAGTAATTTCAGCCCACTAGAGCAACCAGCAGCAAGGAATCACATATCTGCAAAACAAAAATAAAGCAAAACGTGGAACAGGAAAAGCAGAGGTAAAAAGACACGCTGATTACATTGATAGCCGGCGAGGAAATGACAAAAAAGCCAGGCTAAATAGGAAACTCCCATAACCTGATGGAACAGGTGGACACCAGAGACCGCAGAGAACACAAGTCACCCAGTACCATCAGTAACCACCAGAGGGAGCCCAGAAACAGAACTCACAACAGTACCCCCCCCTTGAGGAGGGGTCACCGAACCCTCACGAGAACCACCAGGGCGACCAGGATGAGCCCTATGAAAAGCACGGACCAAATCGGCAGCATGAACATCAGAGGCGATCACCCAAGAATTATCCTCCTGACCATAACCCTTCCACTTGACCAAATACTGGAGTTTCCGTCTGGAAACACGAGAATCCAAGATCTTCTCCACAACATACTCCAATTCACCCTCCACCAGCACCGGAGCAGGAGGCTCAAGCGAAGGAACAACAGGTACCTCATACTTCGGCAACAACGACCGATGGAACACATTATGAATAGCAAACGATGCCGGGAGATCCAAACGAAACGACACAGGGTTAAGAATTTCCAAGATCCTATAGGGACCGATGAACCGAGGCTTGAACTTAGGAGAAGAGACCTTCATAGGAACAAAACGAGAAGACAACCACACCAAGTCCCCAACAAGAAGTCGAGGACCCACGCGGCGACGGCGATTAGCAAACTGCTGAGCCCTCTCCTGGGACAACTTCAAATTGTCCACCACATGACTCCAAATCTGATGCAACCTATCCACCACCATGTCCACTCCAGGACAATCAGAAGGCTCCACCTGACCAGAGGAAAAACGAGGATGAAACCCCGAATTACAAAAGAAAGGAGAAACCAAGGTAGCAGAACTAGCCCGATTATTAAGGGCAAACTCGGCAAGCGGCAAAAAGGAAACCCAGTCATCTTGATCAGCAGAAACAAAACACCTCAAATAAGTCTCCAAAGTCTGATTAGTTCGTTCCGTCTGGCCATTCGTCTGGGGATGGAATGCAGACGAAAAGGACAAATCAATGCCCATCTTAGCACAGAACGTCCGCCAAAATCTAGACACAAACTGGGATCCCCTGTCAGAAACGATGTTCTCCGGAATGCCATGCAAACGGACCACGTTTTGAAAAAACAGAGGGACCAACTCAGAGGAGGAAGGTAACTTAGGCAAGGGTACCAGATGAACCATCTTAGAAAAGCGGTCACACACAACCCATATGACGGACATTTTTTGAGAGACAGGGAGATCCGAAATAAAGTCCATGGAAATGTGCGTCCAAGGCCTCTTCGGGATAGGCAAAGGTGACAACAATCCACTGGCCCGAGAACAGCAAGGCTTAGCCCGAGCGCAAACTCCACAAGACTGCACGAAAGAACGCACATCCCTCGACAAGGAAGGCCACCAAAAAGACCTGGCCACCAAGTCTCTAGTACCAAATATTCCAGGATGACCTGCCAACACAGAAGAATGGACCTCGGAGATGACTCTACTGGTCCAATTATCCGGAACAAACAGTCTTTCCGGCGGACAACGATCAGGTTTATCCGCCTGAACCTCCTGCAAAGCACGTCGCAAGTCTGGGGAGACGGCCGTCAAAATCACCCCATCCCTAAGGATACCAGTGGGCTCAGAATTTCCAGGGGAGTCAGGTACAAAACTCCTAGAAAGAGCATCCGCCTTCACATTCTTTGAACCTGGCAGGTATGAAACCACAAAATTGAAACGGGAGAAAAACAGTGACCAACGAGCCTGTCTAGGATTCAGACGCTTGGCAGACTCAAGATGCATCAGATTTTTGTGATCAGTCAAGACCAGCACACGATGTCTAGCACCCTCAAGCCAATGACGCCACTCCTCAAATGCCCACTTCATGGCCAAAAGCTCCCGATTACCAACGTCATAATTCCGTTCAGCGGGCGAAAATTTTCTAGAAAAGAACGCACATGGCTTCATCACTGAGCCATCGGAGCTTCTCTGTGACAAAACCGCCCCCGCTCCGATCTCGGAAGCATCAACCTCAACCTGAAAAGGAAGCGACGTATCTGGCTGACGCAACACAGGAGCAGAAGAAAACCGGCGCTTAAGTTCCTGAAAGGCCTCCACAGCCGCAGGAGACCAATCAGTAACATCAGCACCCTTCTTAGTCAAATCCGTCAAAGGCTTAACAACACTAGAAAAATTAGTTATGAAGCGTCGATAAAAATTAGCAAAGCCCAAGAACTTCTGTAGACTCTTAAGAGATGTAGGCTGCGTCCAGTCACAAATAGCCTGAACCTTGACGGGATCCATCTCAATAGTAGAAGGGGAAAAAATATACCCCAAAAAAGAAATCTTCTGGACTCCAAAGAGACATTTAGAACCCTTTACAAACAAAGAATTGGCCCGCAGGACCTGAAACACCTTCCTGACCTGCTGAACATGAGACTCCCAGTCATCAGAAAAAACCAAAACATCATCCAAATACACGATAATAAATTTATCCAGATATTCACGGAAAATATCGTGCATAAAAGACTGGAAGACAGAAGGAGCATTAGAAAGTCCAAAAGGCATCACCAAATACTCGAAATGGCCCTCAGGCGTATTAAATGCGGTTTTCCACTCATCACCCTGCCTTATCCGCACAAGATTATACGCACCCCGAAGATCAATCTTAGTGAACCATTTAGCCCCCTTAATGCGAGCGAACAAATCAGTCAACAATGGCAAAGGATACTGATATTTGACTGTAATCTTATTCAAAAGACGATAATCTATGCAAGGCCTCAAAGAACCATCTTTTTTGGCCACGAAAAAAAAACCTGCTCCCACAGGGGACGAAGATGGACGGATATGTCCCTTTTCCAAGGACTCCTTAACATAATTCCGCATAGCAGTATGCTCTGGCACTGACAGATTGAACAAACGACCTTTAGGGAATTTACTGCCAGGAATCAAATCAATAGCACAATCGCAATCCCTGTGAGGAGGAAGCGAACTGAGCTTAGGCTCCTCAAAAACCTTCCGATAATCAGACAAAAATACCGGAACCTCAGAAGGAGTAGATGAAGCGATAAAAATCGGAGATGCATCATCATGAACCCCCTGACATCCCCAGCTTAACACAGACATTGTTTTCCAGTCCAGGACTGGGTTATGAGTTTGTAACCATGGCAGACCAAACACTAAGACATCATGTAAATTATACAGTACCAGGAAGCGAATCACCTCCTGATGAACGGGAGTCATACGCATGGTCACTTGTGTCCAGTACTGAGGTTTATTCATAGCCAAAGGTGTAGAGTCAATTCCTTTCAAAGGAATAGGAACTTCCAGAGGTTCCAGACTAAACCCACAGCAATTGGCAAATGACCAATCCATAAGACTCAGGGCAGCGCCTGAATCCACATAGGCATCGACGGAAATGGATGATAATGAACAAATCAGAGTCACAGACAGAATGAACTTAGACTGTAAAGTACCAATGGCAACAGACTTATCAACCTTTTTTGTGCGTTTAGAGCATGCTGATATAACATGAGCTGAATCACCACAATAAAAACACAATCCATTTTTCAGCCTATAATTTTGCCGTTCACTTCTGGACTGAATTCTATCACAATGCATTATCTCAGGTGCCTGTTCAGAAGACACCGCCAAATGGTGCACAGGTTTGCGCTCCCGTAAACGCCGATCAATCTGAATAGCCATAGTCATGGACTCATTCAGACCTGTGGGCGCCGGGAACCCCACCATAACATCTTTAATGGCCTCAGAAAGGCCATCTCTGAATTTTGCAGCCAGAGCGCACTCATTCCACTGAGTAAGCACCGACCATTTCCGAAATTTCTGACAATATATTTCTACTTCATCTTGCCCCTGAGAGAGAGCCAATAAAGCTTTTTCAGCCTGAATCTCTAGGTTAGGTTCCTCATAGAGCAAACCCAATGCCAGAAAAAACGCATCCACATTGAGCAACGCAGGATCCCCTGGTGCCAATGCAAATGCCCAATTCTGAGGGTCACCCCTCAGGAAAGATATAACAATCTTAACCTGCTGAGCAGGGTCTCCAGAGAAGCGAGATTTCAAGGAAAGAAACAACTTGCAATTGTTCCTAAAATTCAGAAAACTAGATCTATCTCCAGAAAAAAACTCTGGGATAGGAATTCTAGGTTCAGACATAGGCGTATGTACAACAAAATCTTGTATATTTTGAACCTTAGCAGCAAGATTATTCAGGCTGGAAGCCAAACTCTGGACGTCCATGATAAACAGCTGAGATCAGAGCCATTCAAGGATTAAGAGGAGGAAAGAAGCAGCCAAGCTACAATTAAGGCTAGGCAGCAAACACTGAGGAGGGGGGGAAAAAAAAAAAAAAAAAAAAAACTTCCTCAGACTACTTTTCCTCCTACTTCAGCCAAAACGATGACCAATTATTTCTGGCCGGCTATACTGTCATGATCCCAATGGCAGGGGATCACAAAAGGACAAGCACAAAAACAAAACAAGCTCTAGGGTGATGGAACCTGAGCTGATCGCGATCCTGATCCTAAATACACAACTAGCAGTAGCCGGGGAACGTGCCTACGATGATTCCTAGACGTCTCGCGCCAGCCGAAGGATTAACTTCCCCTATCAGAAGAAACACAGACCTCACTTGCCTCCAGAGAAACACCCCACAGAAATAGCAGCCCCCCACATATAATAACGGTGAAATGAGAGGAAAGCACATACGTAGTTATGAAAATAGAATCAGCAAAAATGAGGCCCGCTAAAGCTAGATAGCAGAGGATACAAAAGTGAACTGCGCGGTCAGCGAAAAACCCTTCAAAAAACCATCCTGAAATTACTTGAACTCATGTGCCAACTCATGGAACATGAGGAGTAATTTCAGCCCACTAGAGCAACCAGCAGCAAGGAATCACATATCTGCAAGCTGGACTAAAACAAAAATAAAGCAAAACGTGGAACAGGAAAATCAAAACTTAGCTTGTCCTGAAGATAACAGACGCAGGGAGCAGAGGTAAAAAGACACGCTGATTACATTGATAGCCGGCGAGGAAATGACAAAAAAGCCAGGCTAAATAGGAAACTCCCATAACCTGATGGAACAGGTGGACACCAGAGACCGCAGAGAACACAAGTCACCCAGTACCATCAGTAACCACCAGAGGGAGCCCAGAAACAGAACTCACAACAGAAGACACCGTCTCTACAACCCAGACCCAACTTGTAGGCCTAATGCAGTGTTGTTTTCAACAACTACTAAACGAGAGCTAGAAGCTCGAAGCTATGGAGAGGAAACCTGGGGAACACCCTGGAGTGGAAGACACCGTCTCTACAACCCAGACCCAACTTGTAGGCCTAATGCAGTGTTGTTTTCAACAACTACTTAAGATGAGCATGAAGATTGAAGCAATGGAGAGGAAACCTGGGGAATACCTTGGAGCGGAAGACACCGACTCTACAACCCAGACCCAACTTGTAGGCCTAATGCAGTGTTGTTTTCAACAACTACTAAACGAGAGCTTTAAGATTGAAGCTATGGAGAGGAAACCTGGGGAACACCTTGGAGCGGAAGACACCGTCTCTACAACCCAGACCCAACTTGTAGGCCTAATGCAGTGTTGTTTTCAACAACTACTTAAGAAGAGCTAGAAGATCGAAGCAATGGAGAGGAAACCTGGGAAACACCTTGGAGTGGAAGACACCGTCTCTACAACCCAGACCCAACTTGTAGGCCTAATGCAGTGTTGTTTTCAACAACTACTAAACGAGAGCTTTAAGATTGAAGCAATGGAGAGGAAACCTGGGGAACACCTTGGAGTGGAAGACACCGTCTCTACAACCCAGACCCAACTTGTAGGCTTAATGCAGTGTTGTTTTCAACAACTACTAAACGAGAGCTTGAAGCTCGAAGCTATGGAGAGGAAACCTGGAGAACACCTTGGAGCGGCAGACACTGGTAGTAGGCCCCAACCCAAGTACTAGCCCCACTGCAGTTTGATTAAAAAAATGTTTAACAAGAGCCTGAAGATCAAAGCTCAGGAAAGGCAACCAGGAGAACACCTTGGAGCGTCAGACACAGGTAGTAGGCCCCAACCCAAGTACTAGCCCCACTGCAGTTTGATTTAAAAAATGTTTAACAAGAGCCTGAAGATCGAAGCTCAGGAAAGGCAACCCGGAGAACACCTTGGAGCGGCAGACACTGGTAGTAGGCCCCAACCCAAGTACTAGCCCCACTGCAGTTTGATTTAAAAACTATTTAACGAGAGCCTGAAGATCAAAGCTCAGGAAAGGCAACCCGGAGAACACCTTGGAGCGGCAGACACTGGTAGTAGGCCCCGACCCAAGTACTAGCCCCACTGCAGTTTGATTTAAAAAATGTTTAACAAGAGCCTGAAGATCGAAGCTCAGGAAAGGCAACCCGGAGAACACCTTGGAGCGGCAGACACTGGTAGTAGGCCCCAACCCAAGTACTAGCCCCACTGCAGTTTGATTTAAAAACTATTTAACGAGAGCCTGAAGATCGAAGTTCAGGAAAGGCAACCTGGAGAACACCTTGGAGCGGCAGACACTGGTAGTAGGCCTTAAAACAAAAATTTGGCTCAATGCAGTTTATAAAATGTTCCAGGGGTACACAGGCAGCATTGGTGTGGTAAGCGGAGGACAATTTCAATTTGGGACTGCAGACAGACTTAGTAGGCTGTCCCCTGTGGACCAACCCAAGTACTAGCCCCACTGCAGTTTGATTTAAAAAATGTTTAACAAGAGCCTGAAGATCGAAGCTCAGTTAAGGCAACCCGGAGAACACCTTGGAGCGGCAGACACTGGTAGTAGGCCCCAACCCAAGTACTAGCCCCACTGCAGTTTGATTTAAAAACTATTTAACGAGAGCCTGAAGATCAAAGCTCAGGAAAGGCAACCCGGAGAACACCTTGGAGTGGCAGACACTGGTAGTAGGCCCCAACCCAAGTACTATCCCCACTGCAGTTTGATTAAAAAACTGTTTAACAAGAGCCTGAAGATCGAAGTTCAGGAAAGGCAACCTGGAGAACACCTTGGAGCGGCAGACACTGGTAGTAGGCCTTAAAACAAAAATTTGGCTCAATGCAGTTTATAAAATGTTCCAGGGGTACACAGGCAGCATTGGTGTGGTAAGCGGAGGACAATTTCAATTTGGGACTGCAGACAGACTTAGTAGGCTGTCCCCTGTGGACCATGCATCCACCACATTAACCCAGTGCACTGTAATGGACATGTAACCTTCCGTGGACATGCCTACTGGTCCATGCATCTGTTATCAGGTGCACCTTTCGACTATTAGATTGCCTGAGAGCATGGACAATGCGGATTTTTACATGATGGTGGAGGGCAGGGATGGCTTTTGTTGCAAAAGAAGTGACGACTGGGTAGCTCGTACCGTGGTACAGCGTAGTCCATCTTGGCTTTATAATTAGAAAATAAATAAAAAAAGTTGGCTGTAGGCACTTTAAAATAGGTTCCAGGGGTACACGGGCAGCAGTGGTCTGGTCAGTGGAGGACTAGTGGAAGGAGGGACCGCAGACAAGCTAAGTAGGCCTAACATAACAAAAGTGGGCTGTAGGCACTTTAAAAAAGGTTCCAGGGGTACTGTTATGATCTGGTGGTTAGGACAAATAGTGGACCTGGTAGTTAGAGCACCAGGAAAGACTTGATAGAACATTAACATAGGACAAGCTCTGGGAAGTGGAACCTCTGCTGACCGCAATCCCTAATCCTATCACGCACACTAGAAATAGCCGTGGAGCGCTCCTATCAAGACCTAGGCGCCTTGTCACAGCCTCAGAACTAGCTAGCCCTAGAGATAGGAAAAATAAGCCTATCTTGCCTCAGAGAAAATTCCCCAAAGGAAAAGGCAGCCCCCCACATATATTGACTGTGAGTTAAGATGAAATCACAAACACAGAGATGAAATAGATTTAGCAAAGAGAGGCCCGACTTACTAAACAGACAGATGATAGGAAATTCACAACAGGGTACATAGGCAGCAGTGGTCTTGTCAGTTGAGGACTAGTGGAAGGAGGGACCGCAGACAGGCTTAGTAGGCCTAACATAACAAAAGTGGGCTCAGGCTGTAGGCACTTTAACCCCTCTGTGACCTTAGACGTACTATCCCATCGAGGTGCCCTGGGCTTATCTGACCCTGGACGGGATAGTACGTCATAGCCGATCGGCCGCGCTCACGGGGGGAGCGCGGCCGATCGCGGCCGGGTGTCAGCTGCTTATCGCAGCTGACATCCGGCACTATGTGCCAGGAGCGGTCACGGACCGCCCCCGGCACATTAACCCCTGGCACACCGCGATCAAACATGATCGCGATGTGCCGGCGGTGCAGGGAAGCACCGCGCAGGGAGGGGGCTCCCTGCGGGCTTCCCTGAGCCCCCCGCAGCAACGAGATGTGATCGCGTTGCTGCGAGGGTCTCACCTCCCTCCCTGCTCCCTCCAGCCTCGGATCCAAGATGGCCGCGGATCCGGGTCCTGCAGGGAGGGAGGTGGCTTCACAGAGCCTGCTCAGAGCAGGCACTGTGAAGGCTGCAGCGCTGCATGTCAGATCAGTGATCTGACAGAGTGCTGTGCAAACTGTCAGATCACTGATCTGTGATGTCCCCCCCTGGGACAAAGTAAAAAAGTTAAAAAAAAAATTTCCAAATGTGTAAAAAAAAAAAAAAATATTCCAAAATAATGAAAAAAAAAAAATATTATTCCCATAAATACATTTCTTCATCTAAATAAAAAAAAAACCCAATAAAAGTACACATATTTAGTATTGCCGCGTCCGTAACGACCCGACCTATAAAACTGTCCCACTAGTTAACCCCTTCAGTAAACACCGTAAGAAAAAAAAAAAAAAAACGAGGCAAAAAACAACGCTTTATTATCATACCGCCGAACAAAAAGTGGAATAACACGCGATCAAAAGGACAGATATAAATATCCATGGTACCGCTGAAAGCGTCATATTGTCCCGCAAAAAACGAGCCGCCATACAGCATCATCAGCAAAAAAATAAAAAAGTTATAGTCCTGAGAATAAAGCGATGCAAAAATAATTATTTTTTCTGTAAAATAGTTTTTATCGTATAAAAGCGCCAAACCATAAAAAAATGATATAAATGAGGTATCGCTGTAATCGTACTGACCCGAAGAATAAAACTGCTTTATCAATTTTACCAAACGCGGAACGGTATAAACGCCTCCCCCAATAGAAATTCATGAATAGCTGGTTTTTGGTCATTCTTCCTCACAAAAATCGGAATAAAAAGCGATCAAAAAATGTCACGTGCCCGAAAATGTTTTCAGTAAAAACGTCAACTCGTCCCGCAAAAAACAAGACCTCACATGACTCTGTGGACCAAAATATGGAAAAATTATAGCTCTCAAAATGTGGTATTGCAAAAAATATTTTTTGCAATAAAAAGCGTCTTTCAGTGTGTGACGGCTGCCAATCATAAAAATACGCTAAAAAACTCGCTATAAAAGTAAATCAAACCCCCCTTCATCACCCCCTTAGTTAGGGAAAAATAAAAAAAAATGTATTTATTTCCATTTTCCCATTAGGGCTAGGGTTAGGGCTAGGGTTAGGGCTAGGGCTAGGGCTAGGGTTAGGGCTAGGGTTAGGGTTAGGGCTAGGGTTAGGGCTAGGGTTAGGGCTAGGGTTAGGGCTAGGGTTAGGGCTAGGGTTAGGGTTAGGGCTAGGGTTAGGGTTAGGGCTAGGGTTAGGGTTAGGGCTAGGGTTAGGGTTAGGGCTAGGGTTAGGGCTAGGATTAGGGTTAGGGCTAGGGTTAGGGTTGGGGCTACAGTTAGGGTTGGGGCTAAAGTTAGGGTTAGGGTTTAGATTACATTTACAGTTGGGAATAGGGTTGGGATTAGGGTTAGGGGTGTGTCAGGGTTAGAGGTGTGGTTAGGGTTACCGTTGGAATTAGGGTTAGGGGTGTGTTTAGATTAGGGTTTCAGTTATAATTGGGGGGTTTCCACTGTTTCGGCACATCAGGGGCTCTCCAAACACGACATGGCGTCCGATCTCAATTCCAGCCAATTCTGCGTTGAAAAAGTAAAACAGTGCTCCTTCCCTTCCGAGCTCTCCCGTGTGCCCAAACAGGGGTTTACCCTCACATATGGGGTATCAGCGTACTCAGGACAAATTGGACAACAACTTTTGTGGACCAATTTCTCCTGCTACCCTTGGGAAAATACAAAACTGGGGGCTAAAAATAATTTTTGTGGGAAAACAAAAAGATTTTTTATTTTCACGGCTCTGCGTTATAAACTGTAGTGAAACACTTGGGGGTTCAAAGTTCTCACAACACATCTAGATAAGTTCATTGAGGGGTCTAGTTTCCAATATGGGGTCACTTGTGGGGGGTTTCTACTGTTTAGGTACATTAGGGGCTCTGCAAATGCAATGTGACGCCTGCAGACCAATCCATCTAAGTCTGCATTCCAAATGATGCTCCTTCCCTTCCGAGCCCTCCCATGCGCCCAAACGGTGGTTCCCCCCACATATCAGGTATCAGCGTACTCAGGACAAATTGGACAACAACATTTAGGGTCCAATTTCTCCTGCTAACCTTGGAAAAATACAAAACTGGGGGCTAAAATATAATTTTTGTGGGAAAAAAATTTTGTTTTATTTTTATGGCTCTGCATTATAAACTTCTGTGAAGCCCTTGGTGGGTCAAAGTGCTCAACACACATCCAGATAAGTTCCTTAGGGGGTCTACTTTCCAAAATGGTGTCACTTGTGGGGGGTTTCAATGTTTAGGCACATCAGTGGCTCTCCAAACGCAACATGGCGTCCCATCTCAATTCCTGTCAATTTTGCATTGAAAAGTCAAACGGCGCTCCTTCCCTTCCGAGCTCTCCCATGCGCCCAAACAGTGGTTTACTGCCACATATGGGGTATCAGCGTACTCAGGACAAATTGGACAACAACTTTTGAGGTCCAATTTCTTCTCTTACCCTTGGAAAAATAAAAAATTGGGGGCAAAAATATAATTTTTGTGAAAAAATATGATTTTTTATTTTTACGGTTCTGCATTATAAACTTCTGTGAAGCACTTGGTGGGTCAAAGTGCTCACCACACATCCAGATAAGTTCCTTAGGGGGTCTACTTTCCAAAATGGTGTCACTTGTGGGGGGTTTCAATGTTTAGGCACATCAGTGGCTCTCCAAACGCAACATGGCGTCCCATCTCAATTCCTGTCAATTTTGCATTGAAAAGTCAAACGGCGCTCCTTCCCTTCCGAGCTCTCCCATGCGCCCAAACAGTGGTTTACTGCCACATATGGGGTATCAGCGTACTCAGGACAAATTGGACAACAACTTTTGGGGTCCATTTTCTCCTGTTACCCTTGGTAAAATAAAACAAATTGGAGCTGAATAAATTTTTTGTGTAAAAAAGTTAAATGTTCATTTTTATTTAAACATTCAAAAAATTCCTATTAAACACCTGAAGGGTTAATAAACTTCTTGAATGTGGTTTTGAGCACCTTGAGGGGTGCAGTTTTTAGAATGGTGTCACACTTGGGCATTTTCTATCATATAGACCCCTCAAAATGACTTCAAATGAGACGTGGTCCCTAAAAAAAAATGGTGTTGTAAAAATGAGAAATTGCTGGTCAACTTTTAACCCTTATAACTCCCTAACAAAAAAAAAATTTGGTTCCAAAATTATGCTGATGTAAAGGAGACATGTGGGAAATGTTACTTATTAAGTATTTTGTGTGACATATCTCTGTGATTTAATTGCATAAAAATTCAAAGTTTGAAAATTGCGAAATTTTCAAAATTTTCGCCAAATTTCTGTTTTTTTCACAAATAAACGCAGGTACTATCAAAGAAATTTTACCACTATCATGAAGTACAATATGTCACGAGAAAACAATGTCAGAATCACCAGGATCCGTTGAAGCGTTTCGGAGTTATAACCTCATAAAGGGACAGTGGTCAGAATTGTAAAAATTGGCCTGGTCATTGACGTGCAAACCACCCTTGGGGGTAAAGGGGTTAAAAAAGGTTCCAGGGGTACACGGGCAGCAGTGGTGTGGTCAGTGGAGGACTATTGGAAGGATGGACCGCAGACAGGCTTAGTAGGCCTAACATAACAAAATTAGGCTGTAGGCACTTTAAAAAAGGTTCCAGGGGTACACGGGCAGCAGTGGTGTGGTCAGTGGAGGACTAGTGGAAGGATGGACCGCAGACAGGCTTAGTAGGCCTAACATAACAAAAGTGGGCTCAGGCTGTAGGCACATTAAAAAAGGTTCCAGGGGTACACGGGCAGCAGTGGTGTGGTCAGTGGAGGACTAGTGGAAGGAGGGACCGCAGACAGGCTTAGTAGGCCTAACATAACAAAAGTGGGCTCAGGCTGTAGGCACTTTAAAAAAGGTTCCAGGGGTACACGGGCAGCAGTGGTGTGGTCAGTGGAGGACTATTGGAAGGATGGACCGCAGACAGGCTTAGTAGGCCTAACATAGCAAAAGTAGGCTGTAGGCACTTTAAAAAAGGTTCCAGGGGTACACGGGCAGCAGTGGTCTGGTCAGTGGAGGACTAGTGGAAGGAGGGACCGCAGACAGGCTTAGTAGGCCTAACATAACAAAAGTGGGCTCAGGCTGTAGGCACTTTAAAAAAGGTTCCAGGGGTACACGGGCAGCAGTGGTGTGGTCAGTGGAGGACTATTGGAAGGATGGACCGCAGACAGGCTTAGTAGGCCTAACATAACAAAATTAGGCTGTAGGCACTTTAAAAAAGGTTCCAGGGGTACAGGGGCAGCAGTGGTGTGGTCAGTGGAGGACTATTGGAAGGATGGACCGCAGACAGGCTTAGTAGGCCTAACATAACAAAAGTGGGCTGTAGACACTTTGAATTCTATTGCAGGGGTACACAGGCAGCATTGGTGTTGTCAGCGGAGGCCGATTGTAATGAGTGTCTGACAGTTAGTACTCCCAAAAAATAAATAGATGTTAATGCCTCGCAATACAACAAAACGAAAACACAAAAGGATGGAATAATTAGGTACAGGGGTGGGCTACTCTGCTGAGTTGCAGACCTAGTAATTTGGCGCTAAGTATTTACTGGTGTAAATATAGGACACTGCCCCTGACAATTTAAAGTACCATCATACATGTCAACACATTGGTATTGTCAGTGCCAGGCATTGAAGGATGTCAGCGCATAGACTAAACATTGGTGGAACTGTGAGAGATAATTTTGCAAGCGGTAGAGCACTGTTTGAGCTGGGGGGGGAACTCTCTTGTGGCCAGCGGTACAGGCCCAGGGCCCCTCATGTTACAACGGTGTGTCTGACATTGGGTGCGCACCACCACCGCCAGAGACACTTTATTGTACTATGAGGGACCCAGTGGCAGTGCCGGCGACCAAAAGCGGGCACACCCACCTCTTCAGACAAACGGCACTCTCACGGGTGCTTCCGCCAAGTGGCGAGACCACGGCCCCGTGGGGGGAGTTTGGCCATTTAGGGAGGTGTAAACATGTCGTATGCTGGACAAACAGCTGCTGCAAATTACGAGATTGGAAAAGTCAGAGCAGTCCACAAGCAAGACCTTTTCATAGGAAAGCTAGGTGTCAGCCGGGCAAGGTGGGGCAAAAGAATTCGAAATCCAGTTGTGGTTCATTTTAATGAAGGTTAGATCATCAACATTTTGGGTAGCCAGACGAGTCCTTTTTTCGGTTAATATTGAACCTGCAGCACTGAATACTCTTTCTGATAGGACACTAGCTGCTGGGCAAGCAAGCTCCTGCAATGCATATTCTGCCAATTCTGGCCAGGTGTCTAATTTGGATGCCCAGTAATCAAATGGGAATGACGGTTGAGGGAGAACATCGATAAGGGATGAAAAATAGTTAGTAACCAAACTGGACAAATGTTGTCTCCTGTCACTTTGAATTGATGCTGCAGTACCTGTCCTGTCTGCGGTCATAGCAAAATCACTCCACAACCTGGTCAGAAAACCCCTCTGTCCAACGCACTTCTGATTTGTGCACCTCTAAAACCTCTGGCCTGCTGCCCCCTGCAGCTTGTGTGATAACGATCACCGGTGCTGTGTGCTGGGAATGCCTGAATCAAATGGTCAACAAGAGTTGATTGTTTGGTTGCTAATATTTGTTCCAGGTTTTCATGTGGCATAATATTTTGCAATTTGCCTTTATAGCGAGGATCAAAGAGGCAGGCCAACCAGTAATCGTCATCGGCCATCATTTTACAAATACGTGTGTCCCTTTTGAGGATACGTAAGGCATAATCCGCCATGTAGGCCAAAGTTCCAGTTGTCAAATCTGCGGTTGTGCTGGGTTGAGGGGCAGTTTCAGGCACATCTAAGTCACTTGTCTCCCTAAAAAAACCTGACCCCGGCCTTGCAACGCCACCAGTTGCTATTGGTCCCGGAGAAGCTTCCTCATTACAAAAATAATCATCCCCATCATCCTCCTCGTCCTCCTCCTCCTCCTCCTGTTCGCCCGCTACCTCGTCCTGTACACTGCCCTGACCAGACAATGGCTGACTGTCATCAAAGCTTTCCTCTTCCTCTGCTGCAGACGCCTGCTCCTTTATGTGCGTCAAACTTTGCATCAGCAGACGCATTAGGGGGATGCTCATGCTTATTATGGCGTTGTCTGCACTAACCAGCCGTGTGCATTCCTCAAAACACTGAAGGACTTGACACATGTCTTGTATCTTCGACCACTGCACACCTGACAACTCCATGTCTGCCATCCTACTGCCTGCCTGTGTATGTGTATCCTCCCACAAATACATAACAGCATGCCTCTGTTCGCACAGTCTCTGAAGCATGTGCAGTGTTGAGTTCCACCTTGTTGCAACGTCGATGATTAGGCGATGGTTGGGAAGGTTCAAAGACCGCTGATAGGTCTGCATACGGCTGGAGTGTACGGGCGAACGGCAGATATGCGAGCAAAGTCCGCGCACTTTGAGGAGCAGGTCGGATAACCCTGGATAACTTTTCAGGAAGCACTGCACCACCAGGTTTAAGGTGTGAGCCAGGCAAGGAATGTGTTTCAGTTGGGAAAGGGAGATGGCAGCCATGAAATTCCTTCCGTTATCACTCACTACCTTGCCTGCCTCAAGATCTACAGTGCCCAGCCACGACTGCATTTCTTTCTGCAAGAACTCGGACAGAACTTCCGCAGTGTGTCTGTTGTCGCCCAAACACTTCATAGCCAATACAGCCTGCTGACGCTTGGCAGTAGCTGCCCCATAATGGGACACCTGGTGTGCAACAGTGGCAGCTGCGGATGGAGTGGTTGTGCGACTGCGGTCTGTGGACGAGCTCTCGCTTCTGCAGGAGGACGAGGAGGAGGAGGAGGGGGTGCGAACGGCTACAGCCAACTGTTTCCTAGACCGTGGGCTAGGAAGAACTGTCCCAAAATTGCTGTCCCCTGTGGACCCTGCATCCACCACATTCACCCAGTGTGCCGTGATGGACACGTAACGTCCCTGGCCATGCTTACTGGTCCATGCATCAGTTGTCACGTGCACCTTTGTACTCACAGACTGCCTGAGTGCATGGACGATGCGCTCTTTAACATGCTGGTGGAGGGCTGGGATGGCTTTTCTGGAAAAGAAGTGTCGACTGAGTAGCTCGTAGCGTGGTACAGCGTAGTCCATCAGGGCTTTGAAAGCTTCGCTTTCAACTAACCGGTAGGGCATCATCTCTAACGAGATTAGTCTAGCTATGTGGGCGTTCAAACCCTGTGTACGTGGATGCGAGGCTAAGTACTTCCTTTTTCTAACGAGAGTCTCATGTAGGGTGAGCTGGACTGGAGAGCTGGAGATCGTGGAACTAGCGGGGGTGCCGGTGGACATGGCAGACTGAGAGATGGTTGGAGACGGTATTGTTGCTGCCGGTGCCCTAGATGCAGTGTTTCCTACTACGCAACTGGTGATTCCCTGACCCTGACTGCTTTGGCCTGGCAACGAAACCTGCACAGATACTGCCGGTGGTGCGGAAAATGGTGGCCTTACAGTGACGGAAGGGATGTTGCGTTGCTGACTAGCTTCATTGGCCGAGGGTGCTACAACCTTAAGGGACGTTTGGTAGTTAGTCCAGGCTTGCAAATGCATGGTGGTTAAATGTCTATGCATGCAACTTGTATTTAGACTTTTCAGATTCTGACCTCTGCTTAAGGTAGTTGAACATTTTTGACAGATGACTTTGCGCTGATCAATTG
Source organism: Ranitomeya imitator (assembly GCF_032444005.1). Classification (NCBI taxonomy): domain Eukaryota; kingdom Metazoa; phylum Chordata; class Amphibia; order Anura; family Dendrobatidae; genus Ranitomeya; species Ranitomeya imitator. The sequence goes on from NC_091282.1 coordinate 1,036,028,433, forward strand.
GATGTTGTTTAAAAAAATGCCAGACTGCACTCTTTCTAGCATCGGATACCTTTTCAGGCATTGCACACTGAGCTTTAACCGGATGGCCACGCTCTCCTCCAACAGGTTTTGGCTTTGCCACGCGTTTTGGGCCAGATACGGGCCCGGCAGATGGAACCTGTTGCGATGTTGATGCCTGCTGCGGCCCCTCCTCCTCCGCTTCAGAACTACTGCAGCCGGCACCCTGTTCCCCCAATGGCTGCCAATCGGGGTCAACAACTGGGTCATCTATAACCTCCTCTTCTATCTCGTGTGCAACTTCGTCTGTTTCACCGTGTAAGTTGGTGGTATAGCGTTTGTGACGGGGCACCATAGTCTCATCAGTGTCTGATTCTGGATCAGTACACTGCGAGGGCAATGTTGTGGTCTGAGTAAAAGGAACAGCATAGTAATCTGGCTGTGGCTGTGCATCAGTGCACTCCATGTCCGATTCAACTTGTAATGGGCATGGCCTGTTAACTGTTTCACTTTCTAAGCCAGGGACGGTATGTGGAAGAGACTTGTCCCTGACCGTGAACATCCACTAATGACACGCTGCTTTTACATTTACCAGTTTCAGAAGAGGAGGCAAAAGAGCTAGAGGCTGAGTCAGCAAGGTAAGCCAAAACTTGCTCTTGCTGCTCCGGCTTTAAAAGCGGTTTTCCTACTCCCAGAAAAGGGAGCGTTCGAGGCCTTGTGTAGCCAGACGACGAACCTGGCTCCACAGCTCGAGACTTAGGTGCTATATTGTTTTTCCCACGACCACCTGATGCTCTACCACCACCACCACTACAGCTGGCAATGAACGCCCACGGCCACGACCTCTTCCACCAGACTTCCTCATTGTTTTAAAAACGTAACCAAAGTAACGGTATTTGTTACTGTAAAACAACTTACAAGGTGATTTCAAACTTATGTAGGATTCAGATATCCCTTTATAGGTGGGTGACACTGCAAGGAAAATCAGGCACAATGTTGCACACTCGGTTTTCTGTGGCACCAAATGAGAGAGATGCCACACACGCAGCACTGTCACTCAAGCACAAAGGCCAATATTAATCTCCCACTGTTTATTTGTTTTTTTCAGGGAGAATTTTAAAACCAAAATAAAAAATAAAAAAAAGACACTAGGCTTTCTGTGGCCCAATATTTGAGAGATGGCACACAGGACTGGTGCACACAAGCACAAAGGCCAATATTAATCTCCCACTGTTTTTTTTTTTCAGGGAGAATTTTAAAACCAAAATCAGACACTAGGCTTTCTGTGGCCCAATATTTGAGAGATGGCACACAGGACTGGCGCGCACACAAGTACAAAGGCCAATATTAATCTCCCACTGTTTTTTTTTTTTTTCAGGGAGAATTTTAAAGCCAAAATCAGACACTAGGCTTTCTGTGGCCCAATATTTGAGAGATGGCACCCAGGACTGGCGCACACAAGCACAAAGGCCAATATTAATCTCCCACTGTTTATTTGTTTTTTCAGGGGGAATTTTAAAACCAAAATAAAAAATAATAAAAAAAAACAGACACTAGGCTTTCTGTGGCCCAATATTTGAGAGATGGCACCCAGGACTGGCGCACACAAGCACAAAGGCCAATATTAATCTCCCACTGTTTATTTTTTTTCAGGGAGAATTTTAAAACCAAAATCAGACACTAGGCTTTCTGTGGCCCAATATTTGAGAGATGGCACCCAGGACTGGCGCACACAAGCACAAAGGCCAATATTAATCTCCCACTGTTTACTTGTTTTTTTCAGGGAGAATTTTAAAACCAAAATCAGACACTAGGCTTTCTGTGGCCCAATATTTGAAAGATGGCACCCAGGACTGGCGCACACAAGCACAAAGGCCAATATTAATCTCCCACTGTTTTTTTTTTTTTTCAGGGAGAATCTTAAAACCAAAATCAGACACTAGGCTTTCTGTGGCCCAATATTTGAGAGATGGCACCCAGGACTGGCGCACACAAGCACAAAGGCCAATATTAATCTCCCACTGTTTTTTTTTTTTTCAGGGAGAATTTTAAAACCAAAATCAGACACTAGGCTTTCTGTGGCCCAATATTTGAGAGATGGCACCCAGGACTGGCGCACACAAGCACAAAGGCCAATATTAATCTCCCACTGTTTTTTTTTTTTTCAGGGAGAATTTTAAAACCAAAATCAGACACTAGGCTTTCTGTGGCCCAATATTTGAGAGATGGCACCCAGGACTGGCGCACACAAGCACAAAGGCCAATATTAATCTCCCACTGTTTATTTTTTTTTTTCAGGGAGAATTTTAAAACCAAAATAAAAAAAAAAAAAAACAGACACTAGGCTTTCTGTGGCCCAATATTTGAGAGGTGGCACACAGGACTGGCGCGCACACAAGCACAAAGGCCAATATTAATCTCCCACTGTTTATTTGTTTTTTTCAGGGAGAATTTTAAAACCAAAATAAAAAAAAAAAAAAACAGACACTAGGCTTTCTGTGGCCCAATATTTGAGAGATGGCACCCAGGACTGGCGCACACAAGCACAAAGGTCAATATTAATCTCCCACTGTTTTTTTTTTTTTCAGGGAGAATTTTAATACCAAAATCAGACACTAGGCTTTCTGTGGCCCAATATTTGAGAGATGGCACCCAGGACTGGCGCACACAAGCACAAAGGCCAATATTAATCTCCCACTGCTTATTTTTTTTTCAGGTAGAATTTTAAAACCAAAATAAAAAAAAATAAATAAATCAGACACTAGGCTTTCTGTGGCCCAATATTTGAAAGATCACACACAGGACTGGCGCGCACACAAGCACAAAGGCCAATATTAATCTCCCACTGTTTATTTTTTTTTTCAGGTAGAATTTTAAAACCAAAATAAAAAAAAAAAAAAATCAGACACTAGGCTTTCTGTGGCCCAATATTTGAAAGATCGCACACAGGACTGGCGCGCACACAAGCACAAAGGCCAATATTAATCTCCCACTGTTTATTTTTTTTTTCAGGGAGAATTTTAAAACCAAAATCAGACACTAGGCTTTCTGTGGCCCAATATTTGAAAGATCGCACACAGGACTGGCGCGCACACAAGCACAAAGGCCAATATTAATCTCCCACTGTTTATTTTTTTTTTCAGGGAGAATTTTAAAACCAAAATAAAAGAAAACAAAAAAACAGACACTAGGCTTTCTGTGGCCCAATATTTGAGAGATGGCACACAGGACGGACGCACACACAAGCACAAAGGCCAATATTAATCTCCCACTGATTTTTTTTTTTCAGGGAGAATTTTAAAACCAAAATCAAACACTAGGCTTTCTGTGGCCCAATATTTGAGAGATGGCACCCAGGACTAGCGCACACAAGCACAAAGGCCAATATTAATCTCCCACTGTTTATTTTTCTTTTTCAGGGAGAATTTTAAAACCAAAATCAAACACTAGGCTTTCTGTGGCCCAATATTTGAGAGATGGCACCCAGGACTAGCGCACACAAGCACAAAGGCCAATATTAATCTCCCACTGTTTATTTTTCTTTTTCAGGGAGAATTTTAAAACCAAAATCAAACACTAGGCTTTCTGTGGCCCAATATTTGAGAGATCGCACACAGGACTGGCGCACACACAAGCACAAAGGCCAATATTAATCTCCCACTGTTTATTTTTTTTTTTCAGGGAGAATTTTAAAATCAAAATAAAAGAAAACAAAAAACAGACACTAGGCTTTCTGTGGTCCAATATTTGAGAGATGGCACACAGGACTAGCGCGCACACAAGCACAAAGGCCAATATTAATCTCCCACTGTTTTTTTTTTTTTTTTTTTCAGGGAGAATTTTAAAACCAAAATAAAAAAAAATAAAAAAACAGACACTAGGCTTTCTGTGGCCCAATATTTGAGAGATGGCACACAGGACGGACGCACACACAAGCACAAAGGCCAATATTAATCTCCCACTGTTTTTTTTTTTTCAGGGAGAATTTTAAAACCAAAATCAAACACTAGGCTTTCTGTGGCCCAATATTTGAGAGATGGCACCCAGGACTGGCGCACACAAGCACAAAGGCCAATATTAATCTCCCACTGTTTATTTTTCTTTTTCAGGAAAAATTTTAAAACCAAAATCAGACACTAGGCTTTCTGTGGCCAAATATTTGAGAGATGGCACCCAGGACTGGCGCACACAAGCACAAAGGCCAATATTAATCTCCCACTGTTTTTTTTTTTTTTTCAGGGAGAATTTTAAAACCAAAATCAGACACAAGGCTTTCTGTGGCCCAATATTTGAGTGTTGGCACCCAGGACTGGCGCACACAAGCACAAAGGCCAATATTAATCTCCCACTGTTTTTTTTTTTTCAGGGAGAATTTTAAAACCAAAATCAAACACTAGGCTTTCTGTGGCCCAATATTTGAGAGATGGCACACAGGACGGACGCACACACAAGCACAAAGGCCAATATTAATCTCCCACTGTTTTTTTTTTTTCAGGGAGAATTTTAAAACCAAAATCAAACACTAGGCTTTCTGTGGCCCAATATTTGAGAGATGGCACCCAGGACTGGCGCACACAAGCACAAAGGCCAATATTAATCTCCCACTGTTTATTTTTCTTTTTCAGGGAGAATTTTAAAACCAAAATCAGACACTAGGCTTTCTGTGGCCAAATATTTGAGAGATGGCACCCAGGACTGGCGCACACAAGCACAAAGGCCAATATTAATCTCCCACTGTTTTTTTTTTTTTTTCAGGGAGAATTTTAAAACCAAAATCAGACACAAGGCTTTCTGTGGCCCAATATTTGAGTGTTGGCACCCAGGACTGGCGCACACAAGCACAAAGGCCAATATTAATCTCCCACTGTTTATTTTTTTTTTCAGGGAGAATGTTAAAACCAAAATCAGACACTAGGTTTCTGTGGCCCAATATTTGAGAGATGGCACACAGGACTGGCGCACACAAGCACAAAGGCCAATATTAATCTCCCACTGTTTATTTTTTTTTCAGGGAGAATTTTAAAACCAAAATCAGACACTAGGCTTTCTGTGGCCCAATATTTGAGAGATGGCACACAGGACTGGCGCACACAAGCACAAAGGGCAATATTAATCTCCCACTGTTTATTTTTTTTCAGGGAGAATTTTAAAACCAAAATAAAAAAAAAAATAAAAAAACAGACACTAGGCTTTCTGTGGCCCTATATTTGAGAGATGGCACACAGGACTGGCACACAAGCACAAAGGCCAATATTAATCTCCCACTCTTTATTTTTTTTCAGGGAGATTTAAAAAAAACAAAAAAAAAACAGGGACTGTCCTACAATTACTATCTCCCTGCAGTAATCTCAGCCAGGTATGGCAGGCAGCAATAAGAAGGAGTGGACTGCTGCACAAATTAAATCAAAAGTGTGAACAAACAAAAAAGATAGCTGTGCAGAAAGGAAGGAACAACAGGATTTGTGCTTTAAAAAAAGCAGTTGGTTTGCACAGCGGCGTACACACAGCAATGCAGCTATCAGGGAGCCTTCTAGGGCAGCCCAATGAGCTACAGCGCTAAGGAAAAAAAATGACTGGAAATCGCTACAGCACAAGCGGTTTGGGGGTTAATGGACCCTGCCTAACACTATCCCTGCTTCTGACGAAGCGGCAGCAACCTCTCCCTATGCTCAGATCAGCAGCAGTAACATGGCGGTCGGCAGGAACGCCTCTTTATAGCCCGTGACGCCGCAGACAGCAAGCCAATCACTGCAATGCCCTTCTCTAAGATGGTGGGGACCAGGATCTGTGTCATCACGCTGCCCACACTCTGCGTCCACCTTCATTGGCTGAGAAATGGCGCTTTTCACGTCATTGAAATGCGACTTTGGCGCGAAAGTCGCGTACCGCATGGCCGACCCCACACAGGGATCGGGTCGGGTTTCATGAAACCCGACTGTGCCAAAAGTCGGCGACTTTTGAAAATGAACGATCCGTTTCGCTCAACCCTACATACCAGAACTGATAGTATAAAATGACCATATTTTTGAGGTATACTCAGATAGAGCTATAAGATACACATAAAAAAAACAAGAGCTTTTGGATTCCGAAATGTAGCTATGTAAAAGTAAAATAAATGATCACTAATGTCAGGCCACTAACCGTTGAAAATGTATGTAACTTTATTAGTATTTCAAAATACAAGCAAGACAAACAAGTGCATATAATAAAATCAGGAAAGTACTGGACAGGTCTAGTGAGCAATGATGCAAACTGGCAGAGGTAGGCGATCCATATGATAAAGGCACTCAAAAATATATAAAGTATATACCCAGTAGAAAATATATATTAAACTTGGTGACATAACATCACATGCAAATAAAGAAGAGAGTGGCCTAATAAGAACCTGATGTAAATGGGCAAGAAATATAACACATATTACAGGAACAGATTCACTATTCAATATAGCGTGTAGCAAAATTACCATGTTCCTATAGAGCTAGAAATAAAGTGCCAAAAGTGCATACTGTATGTATCAAAGATAGGCATATCTTACCCATGGATGCCAAAACCAACTGCGCAGATGCCCCAATGCGCGTTTCGCTGCTGCTTCTTCGGGGGGCAGTGTGTAATTGTGCCGTATTGAAGGTTTAAATATCCCTATGTGAGGTCAGGAGCCAATCACCTGCATGGAACAGGATTAGCCCCAGCCGCGTCTGACGAACGCATGGGGGCGGAGCTCCCCCCAGCCAATCATCCCATCTGGCATCAAGAAGCAGTGAGTGTTGGGACAGGGTTCCCATGGCAACGGTTACACTCTCCGCGTCACACAGACACCGTTGTGGATGAAAGGTGGAGGAGGCACCAGCGTGCATGCGCTACCCGTGGCAGGAAATGACCTCGCATCAGGAAACAATGAGTATTGGGAAAGGTTTCCCATAACAACAATTATACTCAGTGCTTCACAACACGCAATAAAGGGCAGAGGGTAGAAATAAGATAGTGGCCATCTTTACTATGGGCAGCAGCGAAAAATAGGACACATAATACTGTAAGAATATATATATATATATATATAAAAGAATAAATATAATCCCAAAATTGACAGCATTAAAATACAAAGGTATATATCTGACAAAATATATGCCAATAGTACATTACAATATTGCTATCAACTTATAATGGAGGAGTAATGACAGTAGTCCAATATTCATAATATGCTGCTGACTTCAGTGATGATTTGTCACCGATGGAAAAATCCAGGCCATCGGGCCATTCCCTGCCCACAGGAACAACAATCACAATAGGGATATAGCATGATATTGAAAGTCGAAAGTTTGGGATCCAGTATAACGTCCACTAATGAGATAGGTAAAAAACACAAAAAAACACACCAACATTATAATCAAATTAAAAACAGGGACTCCAAGGGCAGATGATCAAAATTGCCGCAATAAAGACAGGGTAACCCCTGAAGAGACACACATGATTGTAAAAATGAAGAAAAGCTTATTTTTTCATTTAATCCCGATGGGGTTATAGTATCCAAGGTTATGATCCAGCGACACACAAGCTGTGCCAGCCTGCACTTGAGGTGCATGTACTATTTGTAGACCTGCACTGTGTAGGTAAACTAGGTAATCATCTACGACTTCTCAGATTCACCATACATCTGACAGTTTCACCAATAGCAGAGGGTGGATTGTCTGGTTCCACTGCTGGGGTGACATTGGCTGCTTGAACCTGCTGGTGTAAAGTCTCTTCTGGTTCAGGATGGTTCTGAGTCACTTCTTCTTGTATTTCCGGCTGGGGAAAAGTTAAAACAGGTATTTCTATGGCCTGATGTATCTTAGCCCAAGACTGGGGAAATTCTCCAAGAATGGTGTGAATTTTCTTTTCTTTTTCTTCCATGGGTGGAGATGTTCCTTTGTCTGTTTCTTTGTTCCTCAGTTTATCAGGGCATACTTTGAGATGGTTTCTGGATACAGCAGTTGAAGTTTCTCCTCCATCTTTACTGATAAGGCAGACCTTCATGTTGTCGAAGTCTGAAGGTAGGATAGTATACGGTTCTGCATCCCACTTGTCGTCAAGTTTGTGCAGTCTTCTTTTACGTTTTAGCACTTGTTCACCTGGTGACAAGGGAATTGCAGAGGCACGTTGGTTATAGTCTCTTTCTTGCTTTTGTCTCGCCTGTGATAGACTTCTTTCGATGCACTCTTGTACTTGGCGGTACTTTTGTTGTCTCACGGTATCCCAATCTACATCTGGTGAGGTATTTTCTGGGGTTAGGACTCCCATATCTAGATCAACTGGCAGTTTACTAGATCTTCCTCTCCTCAGTTATGCTGGAGTGCAGTTGGTGGAATTCACTGGGATGTGGTTATACAAGTCTACCAAGTCTAGTAACATCTCTGGCCATATGTTTCTTTCATGTAAAGGCAAGGTGTTCAGTAAGTCAATCACTACATGGTTCATCTTTTCGCACACTCCATTGGTTTGCAGGTGATACGGAGTTGTTCTGATCTTTTTGCATCCATACAGGTTGCAGAATTCTTGAAATACTTCTGCTTCAAAGGCTGGTCCTTGATCAGTGAGTACTTTTTCAGGATATCCATGTGGTCTACAGAAGTGCTGTTGGAAGGCTCTGGCTGCTGTCTTTGCTGTCTGATCCTTGACAGGTACAACTACCAGGAATCTGGAGTACTGATCCACAATAGTCACGGCATAGAGATAGCCTGACCGGCTTGCAGTTAGCTTCACATGTTCTAAGGCTACCAGCTTAAGTGGCTGTTTGGTGACTATGGGCTATAAGGGAGCCCACTGGCTGTCACGGTCCCTTCTGTGTAGGTTACATGGGCCACACTCTCAGCACCACTTTTTGATGGCTTTCCTCATGCCAATCCGGTAAAATCTTCCACGTAACAGGATCTCCAACTTCTTCCAACTGAAGTGTCCTGCTCCATCGTGGTATGCTTCCAAGACCATTGGCGCATCTTGTCTTGGGACCACTATCTGTCAGACTAACTCATGAGTGCGTGGATCGATGTTTCTTCAGCACAGCTTACCATCGTAGATGAATAGTTTGCTTTTCTCCTTCTACAGTACACTGTGTGCAGAATTATTAGGCAAGTTGTATTTTAGAGGATTATTTTTATTATTGATCAACAACTATGTTCTCAATCAACACAAAAGACTCATAAATATCAAAGCGTAATATTTTTGGAAGTTGGAGTGTTTTTTTTAGATTTGGCTATCTTAGGAGGATATCTGTTTGTGCAGGTAACTATTACTGTGCAGAATTATTAGGCAACTTAATAAAAACCAAATATATTCCCATCTCACTTGTTTATTTTCACCAGGTAAACCAATATAACTGCACGAAATGTAGAAATAAACATTTCTGAAATACAAAAACAAAACCCCCCAAAATTAGCCACCTTTCTTTATGGTGACACTCAACAGCCTTCCATCCATAGATTCTGTGAGTTGCTTGATCTGTTTACGATCAACATTGCGTGCAGCAGCCACCACAGCCTCCCAGACACTGTTCCGAGAGGTGCACTGTTTTCTCTCCCTGTAGATCTCACATTTTATGAGGGACCACAGGTTCTCTATGGGGTTCAGATCAGGTGAACAAGGGGGCCATGTCATTATTTTTTCTTATTTGAGACCTTTACTGGCCAGCCACGCTGTGGAGTAGTTGGGGGCATGTGATGGAGCATTGTCCTGCTTGAAAATCATGTTTTTCTTGAATGATACCGACTTCTTCCTGTGCCACTGCTTGAAGAGGTTATCTTCCAGAGACTGGCATTAGGTCTGGGAGCCGAGCTTCACTCCATCCTCAACCCGGAAAGGTCCCACAAGTTCATCTTTGATGATACCAGCCCATACCAGAACCCCACCTCCACCTTGCTGGCATCTGAGTCGAAGTGGAGCTCTCTGCCCTTTACTGATCCAGCCTCTGGCCCATCCATCTGGCCCATAAAGAGTCACACTCATTTCATCAGTCCATAAAACCTTTGAAAAGTCAGTCATAAGATTTATTGGCCCAGTCTTGACTTTTTATCTTATGTTTCTTGTTCAAAGGTGGTCGTTTTCCAGCCTTCCTAACCTTGGTAATGTCCCTGAGTATTGCACACCTTGTGCTTTTTGTTACTCCAGTAACGTTGCAGCTCTGAAATATGGCAAAACTGGTGGCAAATGGCATCTTGGCAGCTTCACGCTTGATTTTCCTAAATTCATGGGCAGTTATTTTGCGCCTTTTTGCCCAACGCGCTTCTTGTGACCCTGTTGGCTATTTGCCATGAAACGCTTGATTGTTCAGTGATCACACTTTAAAAGTTTGGCAATTTCAAGACTGCTGAATCTCTCTGCAAGATATCTCACAATTTTGGACTTTTCAGAGCCCATCAAATCTCTCTTCTGACCAATGTTGCCAAAGGAAAGGAAGTTGTCTAATAATTAAGTACACCTTATATAGTGTTTTGAGGTCATTAGACAACACCACTTCTCATTACAGAGATGCACATCACCTGATTTACTTAATTGGTAGTTGGCTCTCAAGCCTGAACAGCTTGGAGAAGGACAACATGTATAAAAAGTATCATGTGATCAAAATACAACTTGCCTAATAATTCTGCACACAGTGTAGTTGCGTCTCTTGCAGATAATTTGGACCAGGGTGTGAATCTGCTTGCATTAGCAGCTCTTTCACCAGAAGGACCGCGGGGTCACTGTCCTGGGTTTCTGCGCATCCATGGTGGGGCAACGGGTTCGGTGTGGCTTATTGTTTGTTTTTGTGCCTGTTCCTTACATAATGAGAGTACTGAGTTGCTCCAGGGCGATGGAAAGCTGGCAGCTCTACCTCTTTAAGTTCCTCTGCATCCTCTTCCACATCTGGTAGGTTAGGTAACATAGTAACATACCTAGTAACATAGTTAGTAAGGCCAAAAAAAGACATTTGTCCATCCAGTTCAGTCTATGTTCCATCATAATAAATCCCCAGATCTACGTCCTTCTACAGAACCTAATAATTGTATGATACAATATTGTTCTGCTCCAGGAAGACATCCAGGCCTCTCTTGAACCCCTCGACTGAGTTCGCCATCACCACCTCCTCAGGCAAGCAATTCCAGATTCTCACTGCCCTAACAGTAAAGAATCATCTTCTATGTTGGTGGAAAAACCTTCTCTCCTCCAGACGCAAAGAATGCCCCCTTGTGCCCGTCACCTTCCTTGGTATAAACAGATCCTCAGCGAGATATTTGTATTGTCCCCTTATATACTTATACATGGTTATTAGATCACCCCTCAGTCATCTTTTTTCTAGACTAAATAATCCTAATTTCGCTAATCTATCTGGGTATTGTAGTTCTCCCATCCTCTTTATTAATTTTGTTGCCCTCCTTTGTACTCTCTCTAGTTCCATTATATCCTTCCTGAGCACTGGTGCCCAAAACTGGACACAGTACTCCATGTGCGGACTAACTAGGGATTTGTACAGAGGCAGTATAATGCTCTCATCATGTGTATCCAGACCTCTTTTAATGCACCCCATGATCCTGTTTGCCTTGGCAGCTGCTGCCTGGCACTGGCTGCTCCAGGTAAGTTTATCATTAACTAGGATCCCCAAGTCCTTCTCCCTGTCAGATTTACCCAGTGGTTTCCCATTCAGTGTGTAATGTGTTATGACCAGGTGGTCAGAACAATAATGGACCTGGTGGTTAAGAGCACATGGAATGACCTGATAGTTACTGATAATATAGGACGAGCTCTGGGACGTGGGAACTCTGCTGACCGCAAACCTCTAATCCTATCACACACACTAGAAATAGCCGTGGATTGCTCCTAACGCTCCCTATGCAACTCGGCACAGCCTAAGGAACTAGCTAGCCCTGAAGATAGAAAAATTAAGCCTACCTTGCCTCAGAGAAATTCCCCAAAGGAAAAGGCAGCCCCCCACATATAATGACTGTGAGTAAAGATGAAAATACAAACACAGAGATGAAATAGATTTAGCAAAGTGAGGCCCGACTTACTGAACAGACTGAGGATAGGAAAGGTAGCTTTGCGGTCAGCACAAAAACCTACAAAAAGACCACGCAGAGGACGCAAAAAGACCCTCCGCACCGACTCACGGTGCGGAGGCGCTCCCTCTGCATCCCAGAGCTTCCAGCAAGCAAGGCAACAATCAAAATAGCAAGCTGGACAGAAAAATAGCAAACCAGAGAAAAACAAGCAGTCACTTAGCTTCTGCTGGGAAGACAGGTCACAAGAACGATCCAGGAGTGAACTAGACCAATACTGGAACATTGACAGGTGGCATGGAGCAAAGATCTAAGTGGAGTTAAATAGAGCAGCCAGCTAACGAATTAACCTCGTCACCTGTGGAAGGAAACTCAGAAACACCCACAGCCACCAGAGAAAGTCCATGGACAGAACCAGCCGAAGTACCATTCATGACCACAGGAGGGAGCCCGACAACAGAATTCACAACAGTACCCCCCCTTGAGGAGAGGGCACGAGAACAGCAGGGCTTAGCCCGAGCACAAGTCCCACAGGACTGCACAAAAGAACGCACATCCCGTGACAAAGACGGCCACCAAAAGGATCTAGCCACCAAATCTCTGGTACCAAAGATTCCAGGATGCCCAGCCAACAGTGAACAATGAATCTCAGAGATAACTCTACTAGTCCATCTATCAGGGACAAACAGTTTCTCCGCTGGGCAACGGTCAGGTCTATCAGCCTGAAATTTTTGCAGCACCCGCCGCAAATCAGGGGAGATGGCAGACAAAATTACCCCCTCTTTGAGAATACCCGCCGGCTCAGGAACACCCGGAGAGTCAGGCACAAAACTCCTTGACAGGGCATCAGCCTTCACATTCTTAGAGCCCGGAAGGTACGAAACCACAAAATCAAAACGGGAGAAAAATAACGACCATCGAGCCTGTCTCGGATTCAACCGTTTGGCATACTCAAGATAAGTCAAATTCTTGTGATCTGTCAAGACCACCACGCGATGCTTGGCTCCTTCAAGCCAATGACGCCACTCCTCTAATGCCCACTTCATGGCCAACAACTCTCGATTTCCAACATCATAATTGCGCTCAGCAGGCGAAAACTTTCTAGAAAAGAAAACACATGGCTTCATCACCGAGCCATCAGAACTTCTTTGCGACAAAACAGCCCCAGCTCCAATCTCAGAAGCATCAACCTCAACCTGAAACGGGAGCGAAACATCTGGCTGGCACAACACAGGGGCAGAAGAAAAACGACGCTTCAACTCCTGAAAAGCTTCTACAGCTGCAGAAGACCAATTGACCACATCAGCACCCTTCTTGGTCAAATCAGTCAACGGTTTAGCAACACTAGAAAAATTAGCGATGAAGCGCCGATAAAAATTAGCAAAGCCCAGGAACTTTTGCAGGCTCTTCACAGATGTCGGCTAAGTCCAATCGTAAATGGCTTGGACTTTAACAAGGTACATCTCGATAGTAGAAGGGGAAAAAATGAACCCCAAAAATGAAACCTTCTGAACTCCAAAGAGACACTTTGACCCGTTCACAAACAAGGAATTCGCACGAAGGACCTAGAACACCATTCTTACCTGCTTCACATGAGACTCCCAATCATGCGAAAAGACCAAAATATTATCCAAATACACAACCAGGAATTTATCCAGGTACTCTCGGAAGATGTCATGCATAAAGGACTGAAATACTGATGGAGCATTGGAAAGCCCGAATGGCATAACCAGGTACTCAAAATGGCCCTCGGGCATATTAAATGCTGTTTTCCATTCATCGCCTTGTTTAATACGCACAAGATTATACGCCCCTCGAAGATCTATCTTGGTGAACCAACTAGCCCCTTTAATACGAGCAAACAAATCAGACAGCAACGGCAAAGGATACTGAAATTTGACTGTAATTTTATTGAGAAGGCGGTAATCAATACAAGGTCTCAAAGAACCATCCTTCTTGGCCACAAAAAAGAACCCTGCTCCTAACGGTGATGACGACGGGCGAATATGGCCTTTCTCCAAGGATTCCTTTATATAACTCCGCATAGCGGCGTGTTCTGGCACAGATATATTGAACAATCGCCCCTTAGGAAACTTACTACCAGGAATCAAATTAATTGCACAATCGCAATCCCTATGAGGAGGTAGGGCACTGGCTCATCAAATACATCCCGATAATCAGACAAAAACTCTGGAACTTCAGAAGGAGTGGAAGACGAAATAAACAAAAATGGAACATCACCATGTACCTCCTGGCAACCCCAGCTGGACACAGACATAGATTTCCAGTCCAATACTGGATTATGAACCTGTAGCCATGGCAACCCCAAAACGACCACATCATGCAGATTATGCAACACCAGAAAGCGGATATCCTCCTGATGTGCAGGAGCCATGCACATGGTCAATTAGGTCCAGTACTGAGGCTTATTCTTGGCCAAAGGCGTAGCATCAATTCCTCTCAATGGAATAGGATACTGCAAGGGCTCCAAGAAAAACCACAGCGCCTAGCATACTGCAAGTCCATCAAATTCAGGGCAGCGCCTGAATCCACAAATGTCATAACAGAATAGGATGACAAAGAGCAAATCAGAGTAACGGACAATAGAAATTTCGACTGTACCAATGGTGTCAGACCTAGCGAACCGCTTAGTGTGCTTAGGACAATCGGAGATAGCATGAGTGGAATCACCACAGTAAAAACATAGCCCATTCCGACATCTGTTTTCTTGCTGTTCAGCTCTGGTCAAAGTCCTATCACATTGCATAGGCTCAGGCCCATGCTCAGATAGTACCGCCAAATGGTGCACAATTTTACGCTCACTCAAGCGTCGATCGATCTGAATGGCCAAAGACATAGACTCATTCAGACCAGCAGGCATGGGAAATCCCACCATGACATCCTTAAGGGCTTCAGAGAGACCCTATCTGAAGATTGCTGTCAGCGCACATTCATTCCACTGAGTGAGCACAGACCACTTTCTAAACTTCTGACAATATATCTACGCTTCATCCTGACCCTGACACAGAGCCAGCAAGATTTTCTCTGCCTGATCCACTGAATTAGGTTTGTCATAAAGCAGTCCAAGCGCCAGGAAAAACGCATCAACATCACGCAATGCAGGATCTCATGGCGCAAGGGAAAATGCCCAGTCTTGAGGGTCACCACGTAACAAAGAAATAATGATCTTTACTTGTTGAACAGGGTCAACTGAGGAGCGAGGTTTCAAGGCAAGAAACAATTTACAATTATTTTTGAAATTCAAGAACTTAGATCTATCACCAAAAAACAAATCAGGAATTGGAATCCTAGGCTCTGACATCGGATTCTGAACCACAAAATCTTGAATGTTTTGTACACTTATAGTGAGATTATCCATCAAAGAGGACAGACCTTGAATGTCCATGTCTACACCTGTGTTCTGAACCACCCAGATGTAAAGGGGAAAAGAGAGACAAAACTGTTATGATAAGGTAATTCAGTACCACAATGGACATAGAAGTCAGAGCACATACAGTGACCTGACAATAACCCAAAAACATAGAACGAGCTCTGAGATGTGGGAACTCTGCTGACCGCAATCCCTAATCCTCTCCAACCACACTAGAGGCAGCCGTGGATTGCGCCTAACGCTCCCTATGCAACTCGGCACAGCCTGAGAAACTAGCTAGCCTGAAGATAGAAAATAAGCCTACCTTGCCTCAGAGAAATACCCCAAAGGAAAAGGCAGCCCCCACATATAATGACTGTGAGTTAAGATGAAAAGACAAACGTAGAGATGAAATAGATTTAGCAAAGTGAGGCCCGACTTTCTGAACAGAGCGAGGATAGGAAAGGTAACTTTGCGGTCAACACAAAACCCTACAAACAACCACGCAAAGAGGGCAAAAAGACCCTCCGTACCGACTAACGGCACGGAGGTACACCCTCTGTGTCCCAGAGCTTCCATCAAGCAAGAAAAACCAAATAAGCAAGCTGGACAGAAAAAAACAGCAAACAAAATAACAAAAGCGGAACTTAGCTATGCAGAGCAGCAGGCAACAGGAACGATCCAGGAGGAAGCAAGTCCTATACTAGAACATTGACTGGAGGCCAGGATCAAAGCACTAGGTGGAGTTAAATAGAGCAGCACCTAACGACTTCCTCACATCACCTGAGGAAGGAAACTCAGAAGCCGCAGTACCACTCTCCTCCACCAACGGAAGCTCATAGAGAGAATCAGCCGAAGTACCACTTGTGACCACAGGAGGGAGCTCTGCCACAGAATTCACAACAGTACCCCCCCTTGAGGAGGGGTCACCGAACCCTCACCAGAGCCCCCAGGACGACCAGGATGAGCCATATGAAAGGCACGAACAAGATCGGGAGCATGGACATCAGAGGCAAAGACCAAGGAATTATCTTCCTGAGCATAACCCTTCCACTTAACCAGATACTGGAGTTTCCGTCTCGAAATACGAGAATCCAAAATCTTCTCCACCACATACTCCAACTCCCCCTCCACCATCATCGGGGCAGGAGGATCAACAGATGGAACCATAGGTGCCACGTATCTCCGCAATAACGACCTATGGAACACATTGTGGATGGCAAAAGAAGCAGGAAGGGTCAAACGAAATGACATAGGATTGATAACCTCAGAAATCTTATACGGACCAATGAAACGAGGCTTAAACTTAGGAGAGGAAACCTTCATAGGAATATGACGAGAAAACAACCAAATCTAAATCCCCAACACGAAGTCGGGGACCCACACAGCATCTGCGATTAGTGAAACGTTGAGCATTCTCCTGGGACAAGGTCAAATTGTCCACCACATGAGTCCAAATCTGCTGCAACCTGTCCACCACACTATCCACACCAGGACAGTCCGAAGACTCAACCTGCCCTGAAGAGAAACGAGGATGGAACCCAGAGTTGCAGAAAAACGGCGAAACCAAGGTAGCCGAGCTGGCCCGATTATTAAGGGCGAACTCAGCCAAAGGCAAAAAGGACACCCAGTCATCCTGATCAGCAGAAACAAAGCATCTCAGATATGTTTCCAAGGTCTGATTGGTTCGTTCGGTCTGGCCATTAGTCTGAGGATGGAAAGCCGAGGAAAAAGACAAGTCAATGCCCATCCTAGCACAAAAAGATCGCCAAAACCTCGAAACAAACTGAGAACCTCTGTCAGAAACGATATTCTCTGGAATGCCATGTAAACGAACCACATGCTGGAAGAACAATGGCACCAAATCAGAGGAGGAAGGTAATTTAGACAAGGGCACCAAATGGACCATCTTAGAGAAGCGTTCACAAACCACCCAAATGACTGACATTTTTTGAGAGACGGGAAGATCTGAAATAAAATCCATAGAGATATGTGTCCAAGGCCTCTTCGGGACTGGCAAGGGCAAAAGCAACCCACTGGCACGAGAACAGCAGGGCTTAGCCCGAGCACAAATCCCACAGGACTGCACAAAAGAACGCACATCCCGCGACAGAAATGGCCACCAAAAGGATCTAGCCACTAACTCTCTGGTACCAAAGATTCCAGGATGACCAGCCAACACCGAACAATGAATCTCAGAGATAACTTTATTTGTCCATCTATCAGGGACAAACAGTTTCTCCGCTGGGCAACGATCAGGTTTATTAGCCTGAAATTTTTGCAGCACCCGCCGCAAATCAGGGGAGATGGCAGACACAATTACTCCCTCTTTGAGAATACCCGCCGGCTCAGATAAACCCGGCGAGTCGGGCACAAAACTCCTAGACAGGGCATCCGCTTTCACATTTTTAGAGCCCGGAAGGTACAAAACCACAAAGTCAAAACGGGCAAAAAACAGCGACCAACGAGCCTGTCTCGGATTCAACCGCTTGGCAGACTCGAGATAAGTCAAGTTCTTATGATCAGTCAAGACCACCACGCGATGCTTAGCTCCTTCAAGCCAATGACGCCATTCCTCGAATGCCCACTTCATGGCCAGCAACTCTCGATTGCCAACATCATAATTTCGCTCAGCAGGCGAAAACTTCCTGGAAAAGAAGGCGCATGGTTTCATCACCGAGCAATCAGAACTTCTCTGCGACAAAACAGCCCCTGCTCCAATCTCAGAAGCATCAACCTCGACCTGGAATGGAAGCGAAACATCTGGTTGACACAACACAGGGGCAGAAGAAAAACGACGCTTCAACTCTTGAAAAGCTCCCACAGCAGCAGAAGACCAATTGACCACATCAGCACCTTTCTTGGTCAAATCGGTCAATGGTTTAGCAATACTAGAAAAATTGCAGATGAAGCGACGATAAAAATTAGCAAAGCCCAGGAACTTTTGCAGACTTTTCAGAGATGTCGGCTGAGTCCAATCATGGATGGCTTGGACCTTAACAGGGTCCATCTCGATAGTAGAAGGGGAAAAAATGAACCCCAAAAATGAAACCTTCTGAACACCAAAGAGACACTTTGATCCCTTCACAAACAAAGAATTAGCACGCAGGACCTGAAACACCGTTCTGACCTGCTTTACATGTGACTCCCAATCATCCGAGAAGATCAAAATATCATCCAAGTATACAATCAGGAATTTATCCAGGTACTCTCAGAAGATGTCATGCATAAAGGACTGAAACACTGATGGAGCATTGGCAAGTCCGAATGGCATCACTAGGTACTCAAAATGGCCCTCGGGCGTATTAAATGCAGTTTTCCATTCATCGCCTCGCTTAATACGCACAAGATTATACGCACCACGAAGATCTATCTTGGTGAAACAACTAGCCCCCTTAATCCGAGCAAACAAATCAGATAACAGCGGCAAGGGGTGTTGAAATTTAACCGTGATCTTATTTAGAAGGCGGTAATCTATACAAGGTCTCAGCGAACCATCCTTCTTGACCACAAAAAAGAACCCCGCTCCTAATGGCGACGATGACGGGCGAATATGCCCCTTCTCCAAGGACTCCTTCACGTAACTCCGCATAGCAGCGCGCTCAGGCACAGATAAATTAAACAGTCGACCTTTTGGGAATTTACTACCAGGAATCAAATCGATAGCACAATCACAATCCCTATGCGGAGGTAGGGTATCGGACTTGGGCTCATCAAATACATCCCGGTAATCAGACAAGGACTCTGGAACCTCAGAAGGGGTGGATGACGAAATAGACAGAAATGGGACATCACCATGTACCCCCTGACAACCCCAGCTGGACACAGACATGTATTTCCAATCTAACACTGGATTATGGACTTGTAGCCATGGCAACCCCAACACGACCACATCATGCAGATTATGCAACACCAGAAAGCGAATAACCTCCTGATGTGCTGGAGCCATGCACATGGTCAGCTGGATCCAGTACTGAGGCTTATTCTTGGCCAAAGGCGTAGCATCAATTCCTCTCAATGGAATAGGACACTGCAAGGGCTCCAAGAAAAACCCACAACGCCTAGCATACTCCAAGTCCATCAAATTCAGGGCAGCGCCTGAATCCACAAATGCCATGACAGAATAAGATGACAAAGAGCAGATCAAGATAACGGACAAAAGAAATTTTGACTGTACCGTACCAATGGTGGCAGACCTAGCAAACCGCTTAGTGCGCTTAGGACAATCAGAGATAGCATGAGTGGAATCACCACAGTAGAAACACAGCCCATTCTGACGTCTGTGTTCTTGCCGTTCAACTCTGGTCAAAGTCCTATCGCACTGCATAGGCTCAGGTTTATGCTCAGATAATACCGCCAAATGGTGCACAGATTTACGCTCACGCAAGCGTCGACCGATCTGAATGGCCAAAGACATAGACTCATTCAGACCAGTAGGCATAGGAAATCCCACCATGACATCCTTAAGGGCTTCAGAGATACCCTTTCTGAAAATAGCTGCGAGCGCACCTTCATTCCATTGAGTGAGTACGGACCACTTTCTAAATTTCTGACAATATACCTCTATCTCATCCTGACCCTGACACAGAGCCAGCAAATTTTTCTCTGCCTGATCCACTGAATTAGGTTCATCGTACAGCAATCCGAGCGCCAGGAAAAACGCATCAATATTACTTAATGCAGGATCTCCTGGCGCAAGAGAAAATGCCCATTCCTGAGGGTCGCCACGTAAAAAAGAAATAATGATCCTAACTTGTTGAACTGGGTCACCAGAGGAGCGAGGTTTCAAAGCCAGAAATAGTTTACAATTATTTTTGAAACTCAGAAATTTACCGTATATACTCGAGTATAAGCCGACCCGAGTATAAGCCGACCCCCCCTAATTTTGCCACAAAAAACTGGGAAAACTTATTGACTCGAGTATAAGCCTAGGGTGGAAATGTAGCATTTACCGGTGAATTTCAAAAATAAAAATAGATCATTATTTCCCCATAGCTGTGCCATATAGTGCTCTGCACCGTTCATATTGCCCCATAGATGCTGCACAGATGCCCCATATAGTGCTGTGTGCCGTTCATACTGCCCCATAGATGCTGCACAGATGCCCCATATAGTGCTGTGTGCCGTTCATACTGCCCCCATAGATGCTGCACAGATGCCCCATATAGTGCTGTGTGCCGTTCATACTGCCCCCATATAGTGCTGTGTGCCGTTCATACTGCCCCCATATAGTGCTGTGTGCCGTTCATACTGCCCCCATATAGTGCTGTGTGCCGTTCATACTGCCCCCATATAGTGCTGTGTGCCGTTCATACTGCCCCCATATAGTGCTGTGTGCCGTTCATACTGCCCCCATATAGTGCTGTGTGCCGTTCATACTGCCCCCATAGATGCTGCACATAAATCTGTGCTGCCGCTGCTGCTGCTGCAATAAAAAAAAAAAACCACATACTCACCTCCCTTGATTGCAGCTCCCAGCGTCCGGTCCCGGCACCTCCATCTTCCCGGCGTCTCTGCTCTGACTGATCAGGCAGAGGGCGCCGCGCACACTATATGCGTCATCGCGCCCTCTGCCTGAACAGTCAGAGTGCAGACGCCGGGAAGATGGAGGCGCCGGGAAGATGGAGCGACGCCCGGCGGCTGGAACGCGGACAGGTGAATATAACATACTTACCTAGTCCCAGCGATCCTCGCGCTGTCCCTGCCTTCCTCCCCGTCTTCTGTGCTGCAGCATCTTCCTGTCAGCGGTCACCGGCACCGCTGATTAGAGAAATGAATAGGCGGCTCCGCCCCTATGGGAGGTGGAGCCGCTTATTCATATCTCTAATGAGCGGTCCCACGTGACCGCTGAAGAGGGGAAGAAGCTGCAGCACAGAAGACGGGGAGGAAGGCAGGGACAGCGCGAGGATCGCTGGGACTAGGTAAGTATACCTCAGCGCCCTCACCCCCTCACCTGCCGACCCCACCGCTACCGTGACTCGAGTATAAGCCGAGGGGGGCACTTTCAGCCCAAAAATTTGGGCTGAAAATCTCGGCTTATACTCGAGTATATACGGTAGTTCTATCTCCAAAAAACAAATCAGGAATAGGAATTCTTGGTTCTAACATAGAATTCTGAACCACAAAGTCTTGAATATTTTGTACTCTTGCCGTGAGCTGATCCACACATGAAGACAGACCTTTAATGTCCATCGCTACACCTGTGTCCTGAACCACCCAAATGTCTATGGGAAAAAAAAGGCAAAACACAGTGCAGAGAAAAAAAAATGGTCTCAGAACTTCTTTTTTCCCTCTATTGAGAATCATTAGTACTTTTGGCCTCCAGTACTGTTATGATAAGGTAATTCAGTACCACAATGGACATAGAAGTCAGAGCACATACAGTGACCTGACAATAACCCAAAAACATAGAACGAGCTCTGAGACATGGGAACTCTGCTGACCGCAATCCCTAATCCTCTCCAACCACACTAGAGGCAGCCGTGGATTGCGCCTAACGCTCCCTATGCAACTCGGCACAGCCTGAGAAACTAGTTAGCCTGAAGATAGAAAATAAGCCTACCTTGCCTCAGAGAAATACCCCAAAGGAAAAGGCAGCCCCCACATATAATGACTGTGAGTTAAGATGAAAAGACAAACGTAGAGATGAAATAGATTTAGCAAAGTGAGGCCCGACTTTCTGAACAGAGCGAGGATAGGAAAGGTAACTTTGCGGTCAGCACAAAACCCTACAAACAACCATGCAAAGGGGGCAAAAAGACCCTCCGTACCGACTAACGGCACGGAGGTACACCCTCTGCGTCCCAGAGCTTCCAGCAAGCAAGAAAAACCAAATAAGCAAACTGGACAGAAAAAAACAGCAAACAAAATAACAAAAGCGGAACTTAGCTATGCAGAGCAGCAGGCCACAGGAACGATCCAGGAGGAAGCAAGTCCTATACTAGAACATTGACTGGAGGCCAGGATCAAAGCACTAGGTGGAGTTAAATAGAGCAGCACCTAACGACTTCCCCACTTCACCTGAGGAAGGAAACTCAGAAGCCGCAGTACCACTCTCCTCCACTAACGGAAGCTCATAGAGAGAATCAGCCGAAGTACCACTTGTGACCACAGGAGGGAGCTCTGCCACAGAATTCACAACACAAAACACACTGCAAAGAAAAAAAAAATGGTCTCAGAACTTCTCTTATCCCTCTATTGAGATGCATTAGTACTTTTGGCCACCTGTACTGTTATGACCTGGTGGTCAGGACAATAGTGGACCTGGTGATTAAGAGCACACGGAATGACCTGATAGTTACTGATAATATAGGACGAGCTCTGGGACGTGGGAACTCTGCTGACCGCAATCCCTAATCCTATCACACACACTAGAAATAGCCGTGGATTGCTCCTAACGCTCCCTATGCAACTCGGCACAGCCTAAGGAACTAGCTAGCCCGGAAGATAGAAAAATTAAGCCTACCTTGCCTCAGAGAAATTCCCCAAAGGAAAAGGCAGCCCCCCACATATAATGACTGTGAGTAAAGATGAAAATACAAACACAGAGATGAAATAGATTTAGCAAAGTGAGGCCCGACTTACTGAACAGACTGAGGATAGGAAAGGTAGCTTTGAGGTCAGCACAAAAACCTACAAATAGACCACGCAGAGGGCGCAAAAAGACCCTCCTCACCGACTAACGGTGCGGAGGCGCTCCCTCTGCGTCCCAGAGCTTCCATCAAGCAAGACAACAATCTAAATAGCAAGCTGGACAGAAAAATAGCAAACCAGAGAAAAACAAGCAGTCACTTAGCTTCTGCTGGGAAGACAGGTCACAAGAACGATCCAGGAGTGAACTAGACCAATACTGGAACATTGACAGGTGGCATGGAGCAAAGATCTAAGTGGAGTTAAATAGAGCAGCCAGCTAACGAATTAACCTCGTCACCTGTGGAAGGAAACTCAGAAACACCCACAGCCACCAGAGAAAGTCCATGGACAGAACCAGCCGAAGTACCATTCATGACCAGGGAGGGAGCCCGACAACAGAATTCACAACAGTAATGGTGATATTGATTCCTTCTTCCCATGTGTATAACCTTACATTTATCATTGCTAAACCTCATCTGCCACCTTTCAGCCCAAGATTCCAACTTATCCAGATCCATGTGTAGCAGAATACTATCTTCTCTTGTATTAACTGCTTTACATAGTTTTGTATCATCTGCAAATATCGATATTTTACTGTGTAAGCCTTCTACCAGATCATTAATGAATATGTTGAAGAGAACAGGTCCCAATACCGACCCCTGCGGTACCCCACTGGTCACAGCGAACCAGTTAGAGACTATACCATTTATAACCACCCTCTTCTTTCTATCACTAAGCCAGTTACTATCCCATTTACACACATTTTCCCCCAGACCAAGCATTCTCATTTTGTGTACCAACCTCTTGTGTGGCACGGTATCAAACGCTTTGGAAAAATTTAGATATACCACGTCCAATGACTCACCGTGGTCCATCGTGGATAATGCATCGGTGTTGGCATTCTTGTGCCCTGCACGGTTTTTAATAGTGAAATCGTAATTAGACAACCGGGCCATCCATCGCTGCTCCAAAGCACCTTGTTTTGCCGTCTCCAGGTGAGTCAGCGGATTGTTGTCTGTGTAGACTGAGAATTTTGCTGAGGCCAGATAGTGCTTGAACCTCTCTGTTACTGCCCACACAATGGCGAGGAACTCCAGCTTAAAGGAACTATAATTTTCAGGATTCCTTTCTGTGGGGCGAAGCTTCCTGCTGGCATACGCAATTACCCTTTCCTTGCCTTTTTGTACCTGGGACAGTACTGCTCTCAATCCCACGTTGCTGGCATCCGTGTACAGCACAAACAGTTGATCATATTCTGGGTAGGCCAGTACCTCATCTCCTGTGAGAGCCAACTTCAACTGGGTGAAGGATCCTTCCAGCCTGTCGTTCCAGTCAAACAGGATATTCTTACCCTTGGATTTCTTAGATTGGCTTAATAACAGGTCTTCCAGTGGTGTGGCTATCTTGGTGATGTCTTTAATAAATCTTCTGTAGTAGCCTACCAAGCCGAGGAACTGTCGGACTTCATAGTTGTTACTGGTTTTCGGCCAGTTCTTGATCACCGTGACCTTGTCTGGGTCTGGTGACAAAACTACTTGATAGAGGGCACCATCTATAATTTTCTATGCGCTCAACCTGCTGCATGTCAGGTACAAATATAGCAAACAGAGAAAGAAACATGCAAAAACGCAGGGAACGTCAAATATAACAAATTTTATTAGTAACAAATCCTTAGACCACACACTATGCAAATTTAAAAACATTTAAAAAACAAAACATAGAAAGATTACCCAAGAAGATAAATAATCCACATGGGAGATGGTCCCCCAAGAATTCCCCTCAAAGGTCAGATATTACCCTAAACTGGCAAGTCCACTGATGTAGTGATCTCTAATATAAATCACAAAGTGCAACAGTATCCATATAAAGATTTCAATCTACCATATCCTACATTCTAATGGCATATAACAAGATCTACATAATGGCCAACAATAAGGCAGATAAACCAGAGCACATATTACCAAAATAAGCTCCCAATGGACCTGCCCATAGATGATCAGATCGCTGAGGAGAAAAAAGTAGGTAGGGAATCAGCCCCCATGTGGCCCACATGGGGGCTGATTCCATGGGGGCTGATTCCCTACCTACTTTTTTCTCCTCAGCAATCTGATCATCTATGGGCATGTCCATTGGGAGCTTATTTTGGTAATATGTGCTCTGGTTTATCTGCCTTATTGTTGGCCATTATGTAGATCTTGTTATATGCCATTAGAATGTAGGATATGGTAGATTGAAATCTTTATATGGATACTGTTGCACTTTGTGATTTATATTAGAGATCACTACATCAGTGGACTTGCCAGTTTAGGGTAATATCTGACCTTTGAGGGGAATTCTTGGGGGACCATCTCCCAAGTGGATTATTTATCTTCTTGGGTAATCTTTCTGTTTTGTTTTTTAAATGTTTTTAAATTTGCATAGTGTGTGGTCTAAGGATTTGTTACTAATAAAATTTGTTATATTTGACGTTCCCTGTGTTTTTGCATGTTTCTTTCTCTGTTTGCTATACTTGTCTGGGTCTGGTGCCACTCCTTCGAGCTTACCACATGGCCCAGGTACTGCACCTTGGGTTTCAACAGGTGACATTTAGATGGTTTTACCTTCAAGCCAAAGTTGGACAGGGATTCAAACACCTTGGCCAGGTGCTTCAGGTGCTTTTCATACATCTTGGAGAAGAAAATGACGTCATCCAGGTACAACAAGACAGCTTCGAAGTTCTCGTGCCCGAGACAGCACTCCATCATTCTCTGAAATGTTCCTGGGGCGTTGCACAGTCCAATCGGCATGTAATTAAATTCAGCAAGACCCATTGATGTTGTGAAGGCCATCTTCTCCTTGCCCGCCTCTGCTACGGGAACCTGCCAATACCCACTGGTGAGATCCAAAGTAGAAAAGTAATTAGCAGATTTTAACGCAGCCAATGACTTTTCTATTCTAAGCAATGGGGTATGCATCCTTGTGTGTAATGCGATTTATCTGCCTATAATCTACACACATTCTCATGGTGCCATCCTTTTTCCTGATGAGGACTAATGGAGCTGCCCAGGGGCTACAACTATCTCTGATTACCCCAGCCTCCTTCGTCTCTCGCAACATACTTTTGGCACACTGGTAATGAACTGGAGGTACAGACTGGTACCTCTCCTTGATGGGTGGATGACTTCCCGTGGGGATATGATGTTGTACCCCTTTTGCCTGCCCAAAATCAAGTGGGTGTTTACCGAATATCCGTTCATACTCATGGACCACCCGGAAAGCCCCTTGTTTCTGGTATGAAGGTGTACAGTCAGTGCCCACATGTAATTTCTGACACCAATCTTCCATTTGTCCTGCAGAGCCATTGTCCTCCACCTGGATGGACGGGACCATGGGTTCTGTTGCCTGTATCACATTATTATCAGCAGTAAACAGTTTCCCATGTGTGGCATATCTGGTTAAGTGAACCTACTTCTCCCCACAGTTGAGAACACGTACTGGTACCCTCCCCTTGCGGACTTCAACCACCCCTCTGGCTGTCAGGATTCTAGGCCTACTGTCCGAATACACAGGTTCTATCAGGGCCTGGTAGTCTTTACCTCTGATACCTATTGCTGCCCGACACCATATCAACATTTCACTTCTGGGGGGTATAGCAATGGGGATTGGATCACTCACTGTGACTCTGCCAATTTCTCCACCAGATAGTTCTACCTGCTGTCTCTGTACCAGGGCTCTGATTTCCTTTTGCAGGACTCTCTGTTCACTGGAACCAGCAGTTTCTGCCACCTGCTGTAACAAGACAATAACCTCGGACAGACAATTTTCAATAACATTAGTACCAATGGTCATCATAGGGTTACATTCACGTCGATCAATATCAACAATCACCATCCCTTGGGCTTTTAATTCTACCCGCCCCACTTTAATGGTGACCTCCTTGTATCCCACCTGCGGCAAAGGCTGACCAGAACTGGCCACTATCGATAAGTCACTATCTGGACCACAGGTAATGTCTGTATCAGCCCAATAACACTTATAAAGGATGTAAGGCATAGTTGTAACCTGTGAACCGGTGTCCAACAAAGTGTTCATTGGGATGCCGTCAATCACAATGGGGAGATCAAGTCGTCCTCCGACGTATTTGGCTC
Source organism: Ranitomeya imitator (assembly GCF_032444005.1). Lineage (NCBI taxonomy): Eukaryota > Metazoa > Chordata > Amphibia > Anura > Dendrobatidae > Ranitomeya > Ranitomeya imitator. The sequence continues at coordinate 1,036,055,564 of NC_091282.1, forward strand.
GCCAGTTGTGTGGGCCTGGTCATCCTATTCCTGGGGGTTTACCCTCTGCCCCAGGGGTTGCACGTTTGTATGACAGTAATGACTTGCAATGTGTCCTACCTGGTTGCAGCGGCGGCAGATGGGTCGCCCATCCTGGTGATAGCAGTCGTCGTCTCTCCCTCTGGTCGACGGGATCCTCTTCTGTCATCGCCAGGGGACGTCCTCCGGTCTGGAAGTCAGCTTGATTTTCTCCTTACGGGATTCCTGTAGAGACTGTAGGGTCCGGGCTAATGCAGCAACACTCTTGGTCAGTTCCTGCATCTGGAGGCATAGTCCTGTAGAAGAATACTCATCTAGGACCTGTGCATCAGCTTCAACGGAGACCTGAGGATATGATGCCACCTCCTGGTGGTACGTGAGGGCTGGATGCTTAAGAGGCACTGTGAGGCTGGGTGGAAGTTCATGCAACGCCCAGATGGCTCTGTCCTTAACCCCTTCCTGACCCATGACGTCAGGTAGGAGTCATGAAAGTCGGTGCCAATCCGACCCATGACGCCTATGTGGCATCATGGAAAGATCGCGTCCCTGCAGATCGGGTGAAAGGGTTAACTCCAATTTCACCCGATCTGCAGGGACAGGGGGAGTGGTACTTTAGCCCAGGAGGGTTGGCTTCACCCCCCCGTGGCTATGATCGCTCTGATTGGCTGTTGAAAGTGAAACTGCCAATGACCCCTGTTGTGAATTCTGTGGCTGAATTCACTCCTGTGGTCACAAGTGGTACTGCAGCTTCTGAGCTTCCTCCCTCAGGTGTTCTGGTGAGCTCGTTAACTGCTTCATTACTTAACTCCGCCTGATGCTGCTATCCTTGCTCCTTGTCAATGTTTCAGTGTTGGATCTGAGCTTCTCCTGATTGTTCCTGTGACCTGCTGCTCTGTATAGCTAAGTGCTTTTGCTTTTTTTGTTGCTTTTTTTCTGTCCAGCTTGTCTTTTGTTTTGCTGGAAGCTCTGAGACGCAAAGGGTGTACCGCCGTGCCGTTAGTTCGGCACGGTGGGTTTTTTTTGCCCCCTTTGCGTGGTTTTGCTTTAGGGTTTTTTGTAGACTGCAAAGTTCGCTTTACTGTCCTCGCTCTGTCCTAGAATATCGAGCCCCACTTTGCTGAATCTATTTCATCCCTACGTTTTGTCTTTTCATCTTACTCACAGTCATTATATGTGGGGGGCTACCTTTTCCTTTGGGGAATTTCTCTGGGGCAAGTCAGGCCTATTTTTCTATCTTCAGGCTAGCTAGTTTCTTAGGCTGTGCCGAGTTGCCTAGGTAGTTGTTAGGCGCAGTCCACAGCCGCTTTTAGTTGTGTTTAGGATAGGATCAGGTGTGCAGTCTACAGAGTTTCCACGTCTCAGAGCTCGTTCTTGTATTTTTGGGTATTTGTCAGATCACTGTGTGCGCTCTGATCGCTAAGCACACTGTGTTTCTGGATTGCCTTCATAACACCTGTCATTAGCAAACATAACAGTACAAGGAGCCTAACTAATGATTCTCAATAGAGGGAAAGAAAAAGTTCTGACATCATTTTTTTTTTTTTCTGCTCTGTGTTCACTTTTTTTTTTTTTTCCCCTAGACATTTGGGTGATTCTGGACACAGGTGTGGACATGGATATTCAGGGTCTGTGCTCTTCAATGGATAATCTCGTTATAAATGTACAAAAAATTCAAGATACTATTGATCAGAAATCTATGTTAGAACCAAGAATTCCTATTCCTGATTTGTTTTTTGGAGATAGAACTAAGTTTCTAAGTTTCAAAAATAATTGTAAGCTATTTCTGGCCTTGAAACCTCATTCTTCTGGTAATCCTATTCAACAGGTTTTGATTATTATTTCTTTTTTGCACGGCGACCCTCAAGACTGGGCATTTTCTCTTGCGCCAGGAGACCCTGCATTGAATAGTGTCGATGCGTTTTTCCTGGCGCTCGGATTGCTGTACGATGAGCCTAATTCAGTGGATCAGGCTGAGAAAAATTTGCTGGCTTTGTGCCAGGGTCAGGATGATATAGAAGTATATTGTCAGAAATTTAGGAAATGGTCAGTACTCACTTAGTGGAATGAATCTGCGCTGGCAGCTTTGTTCAGAAAGGGTCTCTCTGAGGCTCTTAAGGATGTCATGGTGGGATTTCCTATGCCTGCTGGTTTGAATGAGTCTTTGTCTTTGGCCATTCAGATCGGTCGACGCTTGCGCGAGCGTAAATCTGTGCACCATTTGGCGGTACTGCCTGAGGTTAAACCTGAGCCTATGCAGTGCGATAGGACTATGACTAGAGTTGAACGGCAGGAATACAGACGTCTGAATGGTCTGTGTTTCTACTGTGGTGATTCCACTCATGCTATTTCTGATTGTCCTAAGCGCACTAAGCGGTCCGCTAGGTCTGCCGTCATTGGTACTGTACAGTCCAAATTCCTTCTGTCCATTACTTTGATATGCTCTTTGTCGTCGTTTTCTGTCATGGCGTTTGTGGATTCGGGCGCTGACCTGAATCTGATGGATTTGGATTATGCTAAACGTTGTGGGTTTTTCTTGGAGCCTTTGCGGTGTCCTATTCCATTGAGAGGAATTGATGCTACACCTTTGGCCAAGAATAAACCTCAATACTGGGCCCAGCTGACCATGTGCATGGCTCCTGCACATCAGGAAGTTATTCGCTTTCTGGTGTTGCATAATCTGCATGATGTGGTCGTGTTGGGGTTGCCATGGCTACAAACCCATAATCCAGTATTGGATTGGAATTCCATGTCGGTATCCAGCTGGGGTTGTCAGGGGGTACATGGTGATGTTCCATTTTTGTCGATTTCGTCATCCACCCCTTCTGAGGTCCCAGAGTTCTTGTCTGATTATCAGGATGTATTTGAAGAGCCCAAGTCCGATGCTCTACCTCCGCATAGGGATTGTGATTGTGCTATCAATTTGATTCCTGGTAGTAAATTCCCTAAAGGTCGATTATTTAATTTATCCGTGCCCGAACACGCCGCTATGCGCAGTTATGTGAAGGAATCCCTGGAGAAGGGACATATTCGCCCATCGTCATCACCACTGGGAGCAGGGTTCTTCTTTGTAGCCAAGAAGGATGGTTCGCTGAGACCGTGTATTGATTACCGCCTTCTTAATAAGATCACTGTTAAATTTCAGTATCCCTTGCCATTGTTATCTGACTTGTTTGCTCGGATTAAGGGGGCTAGTTGGTTCACTAAGATAGATCTTCGTGGTGCGTATAATCTGGTGAGAATCAGGCAAGGAGATGAATGGAAAACTGCATTCAATACGCCCGAGGGTCATTTTGAGTATCTAGTGATGCCGTTCGGACTTGCCAATGCTCCATCTGTGTTTCAGTCTTTTATGCATGACATCTTCCGTGAGTATCTGGATAAATTCCTGATTGTTTACTTGGATGACATTTTGATCTTCTCAGATGATTGGGAGTCTCATGTGAAGCAGGTCAGAATGGTTTTTCAGGTTCTGCGTGCTAACTCTTTGTTTGTGAAGGGATCAAAGTGTCTCTTCGGTGTGCAGAAAGTTTCATTTTTGGGGTTCATCTTTACCCCTTCTACTATCGAGATGGATCCAGTTAAGGTCCAAGCCATCCAGGATTGGATTCAGCCGACATCTCTGAAAAGTCTGCAAAAGTTCCTGGGCTTTGCTAATTTTTATCGTCGCTTCATCTGTAATTTTTCTAGCATTGCCAAACCATTGACCGATTTGACCAAGAAGGGTGCTGATTTGGTTAATTGGTCTTCTGCTGCTGTGGAAGCTATTCAGGAGTTGAAGCGTCATTTTTGTTCTGCCCCTGTGTTGTGTCAGCCAGATGTTTCTCTTCCGTTCCAGGTCGAGGTTGATGCTTCTGAGATTGGAGCAGGGGCGGTTTTGTCACAGAGAGGTTCTGATTGCTCAGTGATGAAACCATGTGCTTTCTTTTCCAGGAAGTTTTCGCCCGCTGAGCGTAATTATGATGTGGGCAATCGAGAGTTGCTGGCCATGAAGTGGGCATTCGAGGAGTGGCGTCATTGGCTTGAAGGAGCTAAGCATCGCGTGGTGGTATTGACTGATCATAAGAACTTGACTTATCTCGAGTCTGCCAAGCGCTTGAATCCTAGACAGGCCCGTTGGTCGTTATTTTTTGCCCGCTTCGACTTTGTGATTTCGTACCTTCCGGGCTCTAAAAATGTGAAGGCGGATGCTCTGTCTAGGAGTTTTGTGCCCGACTCTCCGGGTTTATCTGAGCCAGCGGGTATCCTCAAGGAAGGAGTCATTGTGTCTGCCATCTCCCCTGATTTGCGGCGGGTGCTGCAAAAATTTCAGGCGAATAAACCTGATCGTTGTCCAGCAGAGAAACTGTTCGTCCCTGATAGGTGGACTAATAAACTTATCTCTGAACTTCATTGTTCGGTGTTGGCTGGTCATCCTGGAATCTTTGGTACCAGAGAGTTAGTGGCTAGATCCTTCTGCTGGCCATCTCTGTCACGGGATGTACGTACTTTTGTGCAGTCCTGTGGGATTTGTGCTAGGGCTAAGCCCTGCTGTTCTCGTGCCAGTGGGTTGCTTTTGCCCTTGCCGGTCCCAAAGAGGCCTTGGACACATATTTCGATGGATTTCATTTCTGACCTTCCCGTTTCTCAAAAGATGTCTGTCATTTGGGTGGTCTGTGATCGCTTTTCTAAAATGGTCCATCTGGTACCCTTGGCTAAATTGCCTTCCTCCTCTGATTTGGTACCTTTGTTCTTTCAGCATGTGGTTCGGTTGCATGGCATTCCTGAGAATATTGTTTCTGACAGAGGTTCCCAGTTTGTTTCAAGGTTTTGGCGAGCCTTTTGTGGTAGGATGGGCATTGACCTATCCTTTTCCTCGGCTTTCCATCCTCAGACTAATGGCCAGACCGAACGAACCAATCAGACCTTGGAAACATATCTGAGATGTTTTGTTTCTGCAGACCAGGATGATTGGGTGTCCTTTTTGCCGTTGGCTGAGTTCGCCCTTAATAATCGGGCCAGCTCGGCTACCTTGGTTTCTCCATTTTTTTGCAATTCTGGGTTCCATCCTCGTTTCTCTTCAGGACAGGTTGAGTCTTCGGACTGTCCTGGTGTGGATTCTGTGGTGGATAGGTTGCAGCAGATCTGGACTCAGGTAGTGGACAATTTGATCTTGTCCCAGGAGAAAGCTCAACTTTTCGCTAATCGCAGACGCCGTGTGGGTCCCCGACTTCGTGTTGGGGATCTGGTTTGGTTATCTTCTCGTCATATTCCTATGAAGGTTTCCTCTCCTAAATTTAAACCTCGTTTTATTGGTCCGTATAGGATTTCTGAGGTTCTCAATCCTGTGTCTTTTCGTTTGACCCTCCCAGACTCCTTTTCCATACATAATGTATTCCATAGGTCGTTGTTGCGGAGATACGTGGCACCTATGGTTCCATCTGTTGAGCCTCCTGCCCCGGTTTTGGTGGAGGGGGAATTGGAGTATATTGTGGAGAAGATTTTGGATTCTCGTGTTTCTAGACGGAAACTCCAGTATCTGGTTAAATGGAAGGGTTATGCTCAGGAAGATAATTCCTGGGTTTTTGCCTCTGATGTTCATGCTTCCGATCTTGTTCGTGCCTTTCATGCGGCTCATCCTGGTCGGCCTGGGGGCTCTGGTGAGGGTTCGGTGACCCCTCCTCAAGGGGGGGGTACTGTTGTGAATTCTGTGGCTGAATTCACTCCTGTGGTCACAAGTGGTACTGCAGCTTCTGAGCTTCCTCCCTCAGGTGTTCTGGTGAGCTCGTTAACTGCTTCATTACTTAACTCCGCCTGATGCTGCTATCCTTGCTCCTTGTCAATGTTTCAGTGTTGGATCTGAGCTTCTCCTGATTGTTCCTGTGACCTGCTGCTCTGTATAGCTAAGTGCTTTTTGCTTTTTTTGTTGCTTTTTTTCTGTCCAGCTTGTCTTTTGTTTTGCTGGAAGCTCTGAGACGCAAAGGGTGTACCGCCGTGCCGTTAGTTCGGCACGGTGGGTATTTTTTGCCCCCTTTGCGTGGTTTTGCTTTAGGGTTTTTTGTAGACTGCAAAGTTCGCTTTACTGTCCTCGCTCTGTCCTAGAATATCGGGCCCCACTTTGCTGAATCTATTTCATCCCTACGTTTTGTCTTTTCATCTTACTCACAGTCATTATATGTGGGGGGCTGCCTTTTCCTTTGGGGAATTTCTCTGGGGCAAGTCAGGCCTATTTTTCTATCTTCAGGCTAGCTAGTTTCTTAGGCTGTGCCGAGTTGCCTAGGTAGTTGTTAGGCGCAGTCCACAGCCGCTTTTAGTTGTGTTTAGGATAGGATCAGGTGTGCAGTCTACAGAGTTTCCACGTCTCAGAGCTCGTTCTTGTATTTTTGGGTATTTGTCAGATCACTGTGTGCGCTCTGATCGCTAAGCACACTGTGTTTCTGGATTGCCTTCATAACACCTGTCATTAGCAAACATAACAGACCCCCCCCTTTATCACCCCCATAGGTAGGGCCAATAATAAAATAAAGAAAATATTTTTTTTCCACTACAGTTAGAACTAGGGTTAGGGTTAGGGTTATGCGCACACGTATTCTGGTCCTCTGAGGATTTTTCCGCAGCGGTTTTTATAAATCCGCAGTGCAAAACTGCTGTGGATTTATCGTGGATTTACCGCGGTTTTTCTGCGGATTTCACTGCGGTTTTCTATTGGAGCAGTTGTAAAACCGCTGCGGAATCCGCAGAAAGAAGTGAAATGTGCGGAATGTAAACCACTGCGTTTCCGCACAGTTTTTTCCGCAACATGTGCGCAGCGTTTTTTGTAAACTCATGGGAAACTGCTGCAGACCCGCAGTGGCGGAAACACTGTGGATCCGCAGCGTTTTCCGCATCGTGTGCACATACCCTTAGAATTAGGCTATGTGCACACGGTGCGGATTTGGCTGCGGATCCGCAGGGGATTTGGTTGCGGATCCGCAGCGGATTGGCCGCTGCGGATTCGTAGCAGTTTTCCATCAGCTTTACAGTTCCATGTAAACCTATGGAAAACCAAATCCACTGTGCCCATGGTGCGGAAAATACCACGCGGGAACGCTGTGTTGTATTTTCCGCAGCATGTCAATTCTTTGTGCGGATTCCGCAGCGTTTTACACCTGTTCCTCAATAGTAATCCGCAGGTGAAATCTGCACAAAAAATACTGGAAATCCATGTTAAATCCGCAGGTAAAACGCAGTGCCTTTTACCCGCGGATTTTTCAAAAATGGTGCGGAAAAATCTCACACGAATCCGCAACGTGGGCACATAGCCTTAGCGTTAGGGTTGGAATTAGAGTTAGGGTTGGAATTAGGGCTAGGGTTGGAAATAGGGTTAAGATTAGGCTTGTGGTTAGGGTTATGGTTAGGTGTGTATTGGGGTTAGGGTTGTGGTTAGGGGTGTGTTGGGGTTAGGGTTTGGATTAGGGTTAGGATTATGTTTAGGGTTGGGATTAGGGTTAGGGGTGTGTTGGGGTTAGGGCTGTGGTTAGGGGTGTGTTGGAGTTAGGGTTGTGATTAGGGTTATGGCTAGAGTTGAGATTGGGGTTAGGGGTGTGCTGGGGTTAGTGTTGGAGTTAGAATTGAGGGGTTTCCACTGTTTAGGCACATCAGGGGTCTCCAAATGCAACATGGAGCCACAATTGATTCCAGCCAATCTTGCGTTCAAAAAGTCAAATGGTGCTCCCTCCCTTCTGAGCTCCGACGTGCGCCAAAACAGTGGTTTACCCCCACAAATGGGGTACCAGCATACTCAGTGCAAACTGGGCAACAACTATTGGGGTCCAATTTCTCCTGTTACCCTTGTGAAAATAAAAAATTGCTTGCTAAAACATCATTTTTGAGGAAAGAAAAATGATTTTTTTTATTTTTACGGCTCTGCGTTGTAAACTTCTGTGAAGCACTTGGGGGTTCAAAGTGCTCAACACATATCTAGATAATTTCCTTGGGGGGTTTAGTTTCCAAAATGGGGTCACTTGTGGGGGTTTCTACTGTTTAGGCACATCAGGGGCTCTGCAAATGTAACATGACGCCCGCAGACCATTCCATCAAAGTCTGCATTTCAAAGCATCACTACTTCCCTTCCGAGCCCCGACGTGTGCCCAAACAGTGGTTTACCTCCACATCATACTCAGTGCAAACTGGGTAACAACTATTGGGGTCCAATTTCTCCTGTTACCCTTGTGAAAATAAAAAATTGCTTGCTAAAACATCATTTACAGATGGATCTGGATAAGTTGGAAACTTGGGCTGAAAGGTGGCAGATGAGGTTTAACAATGATAAATGTAAGGTTATACACATGGGAAGAAGGAATCAATATCACCATTACACACTGAACGGGAAACCACTGGGTAAATCTGACAGGGAGAAGGACTTGGGGATCCTAGTTAATGATAAACTTACCTGGAGCAGCCAGTGCCAGGCAGCAGCTGCCAAGGCAAACAGGATCATGGGGTGCATTAAAAGAGGTCTGGATACACATGATGAGAGCATTATACTGCCTCTGTACAAATCCCTAGTTAGACCGCACATGGAGTACTGTGTCCAGTTTTGGGCACCGGTGCTCAGGAAGGATATAATGGAACGAGAGAGAGTACAAAGGAGGGCAACAAAATTAATAAAGGGGATGGGAGAACTACAATACCCAGATAGATTAGCGAAATTAGGATTATTTAGTCTAGAAAAAAGACGACTGAGGGGCGATCTAATAACCATGTATAAGTATATAAGGGGACAATACAAATATCTCGCTGAGGATCTGTTTATACCAAGGAAGGTGACGGGCACAAGGGGGCATTCTTTGCGTCTGGAGGAGAGAAGGTTTTTCCACCAACATAGAAGAGGATTCTTTACTGTTAGGGCAGTGAGAATCTGGAATTGCTTGCCTGAGGAGGTGGTGATGGCGAACTCAGTCGAGGGGTTCAAGAGAGGCCTGGATGTCTTCCTGGAGCAGAACAATATTGTATCATACAATTATTAGGTTCTGTAGAAGGACGTCGATCTGGGGATTTATTATGATGGAATATAGGCTGAACTGGATGGACAAATGTCTTTTTTCGGCCTTACTAACTATGTTACTATGTTACTATGTTACTGTGTATTTTGAGGAAAGAAAAATATTTTTTTTATTTTCACGGCTCTGCGTTGTAAACTTCTGTGAAGCACTTGGGGGTTCAAAGTGCTCAACACATATCTAGATAAGTTCCTTTTAGGGTCTAGTTTCCAAAATGTGGTCACTTGTGGGGGGTTTCTACTGTTTAGGTACATCAGGGCCTCTGCAAATGCAACATGATGCCCGCAGACCATTCCATCAAAGTCTGCATTTCAAAGCATCACTACTTCCCTTCCGAGCCCCGACGTGTGCCCAAACAGTGGTTTACCTCCACATCATACTCAGTGCAAACTGGGTAACAACTATTGGGGTCCAATTTCTCCTGTTACCCTTGTGAAAATAAAAAATTGCTTGCTAAAACATCATTTTGAGGAAAGAAAAATATTTTTTTTATTTTCACGGCTCTGCGTTGTAAACTTCTGTGAAGCACTTGGGGGTTCAAAGTGCTCAACACATATCTAGATAAGTTCCTTTTAGGGTCTAGTTTCCAAAATGTGGTCACTTGTGGGGGGTTTCTACTGTTTAGGTATATCAGGGCCTCTGCAAATGCAACATGATGCCCGCAGACCATTCCATCAAAGTCTGCATTTCAAAGCATCACTACTTCCCTTCCGAGCCTCGACGTGTGCCCAAACAGTGGTTTACCCCCACATATGGGGTACCAGCATACTCAGTGCAAACTGGGAAACAACTATTGGGGTCCAATTTCTCCTGTTACTCATGTGAAAATTAAAAATTGCGGGCTAAAAAATAATTTTTGAGGAAAGAAAAATGATTTTTTATTTTCACGGCTCTGCGTTATAAACTTCTGTGAAGCACTTGGGGGTTTAAAGTGGTCACCACACATCTAGGTTAGTTCCATGGGAGGTCTAGTTTCCAAAATGGGGTCACATGTGGGGGAGCTCCAATGTTTAGGCACACAGGGGCTCTCCAAACATGACATGTGTCAGCTAACGATTGGAGCTAATTTTTCATTCAAAAAGCCAAATGGCGCTCTTTCCCTTCCAAGCCCGGCCGTGTGCCCAAACAGTGGTTTACCCCCACAAGTGAGGTATCAGTGTACTCAGGAGAAATTGCCCAATACATTTTAGGATCGATTTTATCCTGTTGCCCATGTGGAAATGAACAAATTGAGGCGAAAATAAATTTTTTGTGAAAAAAAAGTACTTTTTCATTGTTAAGGATCAATTTGTGAAGCACCTGGGGGTTCAATATGCTCAATATGCATCTAGATAAGTTTCTTGGGGGGTCTAGTTTCCAAAATGGGGTCACATGTGGGGGAGCTCCAATGTTTAGGCACACAGGGGCTCTCCAAACGCGACATGGTGACCGCTAACGATTGGAGCAAATTTTTCATTCAAAAAGTCAAATGGCGCTCCTTCCCTTCCGAGCCCTGCCATGTGCGCAAACAGTGGTTCATCCCCACATGTGAGGTATCAGTGTACTCAGGAGATATTGCCCAATAAATTTTAGGATCCATCTTATCCTGTTGCCCATGTGGAAATGAACAAATTGAGGCTAAAAGAAATTTTTTGTGAAAAAAAAGTACTTTTTCATTTTTACGGATCAATTTGTGAAGCACCTGGGGGTTCAAAGTGCTCACTATGCATCTAGATAAGTTCCTTGGGGGGTCTAGTTTCCAAAATGGGGTCACATGGAGGGGAGCTCCAATGTTTAGGCATACAAGGGCTCTCCAAACGCGACATGGTGTCTGCTAACGATTGGAGCTAGTTTTTCATTCAAAAGTCAAATGGCGCTCCTTCCCTTCCGAGCCTTGCCGTGTGCACAAACAGTGGTTTGTGACCACATATGAGGTATCGGTGTACTCAGGAGAAATTGCCCAACACATTTTTGGATCCATTTTATCCTGTTGCCCATGTGGAAATGAACAAATTGAGGGTAAAAGAAATTTTTTGTGAAAAAAGTACTTTTTCATTTTTACGGATCAATTTGTGAAGCACCTGGCAATTCAAAGTGCTCATTATGCATCTAGATAAGTTCCTTGTGGGGTCTAGTTTCCAAAATGGGGTCACATGTGGGGGAGCTCCAATGTTTAGGCATACAGGGGCTCTCCAAACGCGACATGGTGTCTGCTAACGATTGGAGCTAATTTTTCATTCAAAAGTCAAATGGCGCACCTTCCCTTCCAAGCCTTGCCGTGTGCACAAACTGTGGTTTGTGACCACATATGAGGTATCGGTGTACTCAGGAGAAATTGCCCAACACATTTTAGGATCCATTTTATCCTGTTGCTCATGTAGAAATGAACAAATTGAGGCCAAAATAAATTTTTTTGTGAAAAAAAAGTACTTTTTAATTTTTACGGATCAATTTGTGAAGCACCTGGGGGTTCAAAGTGCTCACTATGCAACTAGATAAGTTCCTTGGTGGGTCTAGTTTCCAAAATGGGGTCACTTGTGGGGGAGCTCCAATGTTTAGGCATACAGGGGCTCTCCAAATGCGACATGGTGTCCGCTAAAGATTGGTGCCAATTTTTCATTGAAAAAGTCAAATGGCGCTCCTTCCCTTCCGAGCCCTGTCATGCGCCCAAACAGTAGTTCCCTCCCACATATGGGGTATCGCCGTGTTTTGAGTACCTTGAGGGGTGCAGTTTTTAGCATGGTGTCATTTTGGGGTATTTTCAGCCATATAGACCCCTCAAACTGACTTCAAATGTGAGGTGGTCCCTAAAAAAATGATTTTGTAAATATTGTTGTAACAATGAGAAATCGCTGGTCAAATTTTAACCCTTATAACTTCCTAGCAAAAAAAAATGTTTCCAAAATTGTGCTGATGTAAAGTAGACATGTGGGAAATGTTATTTATTAACTACTTTGTGTCACATAACTCTCTGGTTTAACAGAATAAAAATTCAAAATTTGAAAATTGCAAAATTTTGAAAATTTTAGCCAAATTTCCATTTTTTTCACAAATAAAAGCAAAAATTATTGACCTAAATTAACCACTAACATGAAGCCCAATATGTCACGAAAAAACAGTCTCAGAACCGTTAGGATCCGTTGAAGCGTTCCCGAGTTATTACCTCATAAAGGGACACTGGTCAGAATTGCAAAAAACGGCCAGGTCATTAAGGTCAAAATAGGCTGGGTCATGAAGGAGTTAAATTGTGCAAAGTCCAGGTCAGGTGTTGTGAATTCTGTGGCAGAGTTCACTCCTGTGGTCACAAGTGGTACTTCGGCTGATTCTCTCTGGGATCTTCCGTTTGTGGAGGAAAGTGGTACTGCAGCTTCTGAGTTTCCTCCCTCAGGTGATCTGGTGAGCTCGTTAGCTTCTTCTCTACTTAACTCCACCTGATGCTTTGATCTATGCTTCCTGTCAATGTTTCAGTGTGGGACTTGTTTTTTTCCCTGGATCATTCCTGTGGCCTGCTGCTCTGCAAAGCTAAGTTTTGCTTATGTTATTTTGTTGCTATTTTTCTGTCCAGCTTGCTTTATTGGTTTTTCTCGCCTGCTGGAAGCTCTGAGACGCAGAGGGACCACCTCCGTACCATTAGTCGGTGCGGAGGGTCTTTTTGTCCCCTCTGCGTGGTTTTTTATAGGTTTTTGTGCTGACCGCAAAGTTATCTTCCCTATCCTCGTTCTGTTCAGCTAGTCGGGCCTCACTTTGCTAAATCTGTTTCATCTCTATGTTTGTGTTTTCATCTTACTCACAGTCATTATATGTGGGGGGCTGCCTTTTCCTTTGGGGAATTTCTCTGAGGCAAGGTAGGCTTATTTTTCTATCTTCAGGATTAGCTAGTTTCTCAGGCTGTGACGAGGTGCCTAGGTTCTGGTCAGGAGCGCTCCACGGCTACCTTTAGTGTGGTTTGATAGGCTTAGGGATTGCGGTCTGCAGAGTTCCCACGTCTCAGAGCTCGTTCTATTATTTTGGGTTATTGTCAGTTCACTGTATGTGCTCTGACCTCCATGTCCATTGTGATTCTGAATTGCCTTTCATAACAGTCAGGGTTTTGCAAGGCCAGGATGCGTAGCTGAGTCGTGTGGGTGTCAGACAGGAGCCCCTCAATGAACTGTTCTTTCAAAAGTTTATCTCCATCCTGTATGCTGTTAGGATCCACTTGGATAACAGCCCGGAGCGCCTCCTGCAAATTAAGGTCATAGTCCCGTATACTGTCCTGTGATTTTTGCTTACACCCGAAGAACTTCATTTTTATCTCTGCGGCGGTGCAGGTGTCAAAGGTAATTTTGAGCTTAGCAAAGATCTGCTGCACAGTTCTTTTTTCCACATCCTGCCAGGATTTTACCTCTCACAGGGCCGCACCAATCAGTTGGCCAGTTAAGATATTAATTTTCTAATGTTCTGTCAAAGGATAAACTTCAAACAGGCTGCAGAGCCTTTCTTTAAAGTCATTTAATGCATGGGACTCTCCACAATACTGTGGGAGCCATGCTGCTCCAGGTATATATGGCATGGAGAGGTGCATGGTGGGCGCTGTAGCTGTGGTGGTGTACGGCCGGCTTGCTGGAGCTGCGGGCTCTGCAGGGCCTGGGGATAATATGGGGCATGCGGCTGTGACTGCCGCCAATTCCCCTCCCATGTCAGACATGGCTCTTCCCCCTCGCTAACCTGGTAGAGGCTGGGTCTCCTCTACGGCGTCTGCAGCGGTTCCTCTGGTGCGCCGCTCGGCACTTTGCAACATCCTCACTTCTGGCGATGCTGTACGGCATCTTCACTTCCAGCATTCTGATCAGCAGCACGGCAACCGTTTCTCCTGCATTGCGCTCTTTCTGGCTTGCTCCGCTCACGAAGGTACGTCTCCTCTCTCCCCTCGTGCTCCACGCGGCGCAGCAATGGCGGACTTTGGCAACAAACTGTCACAGTCTCTGGCACACAGTACCTAGCGATGCCAGGGCATGAAATCCTGTTCGTGACGCCAAAGTTGAGTCGCCCACAGGTAAGGGGGTACTCTGTACCGGGTCCAGTCGCAAGGGGGATGTCATGATGGCTGCGACCTGCTGGTCCGTGGCCCTGGGCCTCAACGTTAAAGGGGAACAGTATTTAAAGGGGGAAATGTTCAAAGTTTGTCGTGATGCCACCTGTGGAGTTTGGTCAGTAATAGGACCGACGCTGCATTAAAGTCGGCAGCACAGATATTACACTTCACACATGTGAAGCCAAATCCCCAGGGGTCCTATGGTGTGTGGCTGGATAATAGTATGTGCCGATGAATAAATAGAGGAGACAGTTGTAAGTCTTTACCTGGTTTACTATGGGTGACAGGCCACAGTCTAGGGCACTGGCAAGAGGTGAATTAGGAGTCCAGGCAGTCCAGAGACAAATGTAATCCCCTTGTCAGGTCAGGTAGAAGCCTTCAACTCTGCGCTTGCTGTAACTGAGGTCCCTGTTGCCACTAAGTGTTCCCAGCAAAGTCCTAATTCGTTCCCCTGTCCTGGGACAGGTAACTGTATGGTAGGCAGCTTGAGCCGTGCTTACTGGGATCTTTTCACGGAGACTCCAGGCTTAAAGGTGCTGCTGTACCACAGGTAAATATGGGCAAAGTCCATGTAATCCTCTGCTCTCCAGTTCTGCTCTGTATCTTATAGTTTCACAAAAGCCTCAGGCTCCTGGTACCTGGATTCTGTGCACTGACTCCCTGGAGGCCTACTCTTAGCCTCCTGGAGTCCTGCATCTCCATTGTGCTCCATACCTTCATGTCCTTGCTCACAGACTTTCTGCATAGACTAAACTGACTCCGCCTCCAAACCAGGATCTTTATTGAGGGAATCTGCCCTAAAACAGGGTTTTGAGCTCCCCCTCCTGGCCTGGATTTGGATGTTGTTGTGTGTGTGATAACCTGCCAATGGGAATCTCACTTGTCTCCAGGTATAGCACTACCCTCCCCGAGATGAAGTCAGCACTACTGTGGTACCCAAACTCCTGGGGTGCCGAACTCCTGGCTTGACTTTGGGCCCGAATTGGCCTGGTCATGTAACAATCGGGTCGACATCATCATGTGTTATACCCCATATATGGTACTGCTCGGTAGAGCCGGGTGAGAAATCATCAATCTAAATTTGGAACAGCTAGAGAATCTTTTCAAATGATCTACCACCTCATGGGTGAAAGAACATTGTCGATGACTTCATACCATCTGCCGGCTAACAGGCCAGTGGTTACAGGAGAAGATGTATAACAGCCGACCTCCAATTCAGGAGGTTTCACTCCAGCCTGGAGACCAGGTTCTGGTCTGGGAAAAACATCCCAAAGGCAAATTGAATAAACTTTGGGAGGTGAAACCATATCAAGTGAGAGTGTACCCCAACTGTACAAAGTACAAGCTGAAAATGAGGAAGCTTGGCCGACTCAGGAATATATTATGGCCATGCTATTGTAAAGATCCCACAACTGTACTGAGTGCTACTCATCATGTTCCTTCATCAAGGCTGGTTTTCCCAGACAGTTACTCTAGTGAAGACTGGTGGACCATTCCTGAGACTGCGGAAGGTCCCCAGTCCATGAATTCTGACATTCCTGACATAGAACCAATTCCAGCTCACAGAGGAGAGTTACCCCAGGCCCAATCTGATACTTCAGCTGAAGAGGACAGTCCTACTCTTACTGTTCCCATTGAAGAGAGCAAATACCTCTGGAGATGCAGGAGGCCTAAAAGGTACAGCAGTTGCATAGAGGCTTTAATTCTTCTTTCTGGAATATGCAACAAGGCTGAGGATGACCGCCTTTAAGTGGCTAGGCATGTAGGGGGTCGGCCCTTGCAGGCACTAAATTACACTGTGACTTTAAGAGACCATGCTCCCCCCTGATTTGATCCTCATGTCTGAGGGAGTCTGACAAGATGATTGTTACTCTGAGAGACTGATATAAGTGAACTAACGGCTTCAAGGTAGACAATAGCACCTGTCCACTGCAGGATTCATCACCGGTACCTTGTTCAAAGAGGGAAAGAATCACATTGTCTATCCAGGGCAGTTTTCCTGAAACACTTCTAACCCAAAAGGAAAATAGCACTGTGGTAGCAGCCATCTCTCCACATTGAAAGAGAGAACTAGACTTTCCCAGATCCAGGAAAGAGAGATGCATTAACCTGAAGGAAGAGCTCAACACAGCCAACTAAGCTCAGCTGCATCAGGACCAAGTAACAGCTACCAAACTTTCTTTTAAGTCTAAAGAAGTGTGAGTTACTCGGGTGTTAACTGTGTTAGGCCGGTGTCACACTAGAGAGTTTTGCGGATGTATGAGAGGCGTAAAAACTACGCATTGCACACTGACCAATGATTCTCTATGGGGCAGCTCGTATCTGCCATATATTTCTCTGCCGTATTTTACGGGTGTAGAAAATCGCAGCATGCTGCATTTGTCAGCGTATTTCGCAAAAAATCCTCCAATGAAAGTCTATGGGGGTGAGAAAAATACGGATTACACACGGAACAACAGTGTGACTTGCGAGAAAAACGCAGCGGTGTTCTATAGAAAATATATATACCGTATTTTCCGCTTTGTAAGACGCACTTTATTTCCCCCAAATTTGGGGGGGAAATGTGGGTGCGTCTAACAAAGCGGATATACCGCTTACCATTACAGGCTGGGAGGAGGGGGTGTCCGCCGCCGCTACCGCCTGCCGCCGCTGTCGTCCGCCGCCACTGCCGGGGTTGTCCGCTGCTGCCCCGGGTGATGCTGAAGGCTCCGGTGCTGCGGGGGGCTCTGGCGACATATTGTGAAAGACCAGAGCCCCCCGGCAGTTCTTCCATGCGTTCCAGTATGACTAATTCCGGGAAAATGGCCGCCGGAATCTCGGGAGATGAGATTTCAGCGCTGAGATCTCATCTCTCGAGATTCCGGCGGCCATTTTCCCGGAGTTAGTTCCAGTATGACTGACTCCGGGAAAATGGCCGCCGGAATCTCGGGAGATGAGATTTCAGCGCTGAGATCTCATCTCTCGAGATTCCGGCGGCCATTTTCCCGGAATTAGTCATACTGGAACGCATGGAAGAACTGCCGGGGGGCTCTGGTCTTTCACAAAATGTCGCCAGAGCCCCCCGCAGCAGCGGAGACAGCCCTACAGCACAGGAGCCCCCTGCAGACCCCTCATCCCAGCCTGCAGCAAAGGAGCCCCCTGCAGACCCCTCATCCCAGCCTGCAGCAAAGGAGCCCCCTGCAGACCCCTCATCCCAGGCTGCAGCACAGGAGCCCCCCTGCAGCACAGGAGCCCCCTGCAGACCCCCTCATCCCAGCCTGCAGCAATGCTCCACTCCTGCCTCCGGCAACGAGCCTGGGACCCTGATCCACCACAACCACAACCCCTGGTAAGTAATAAGACGCATGGATTATAAGACGCCCCACCAATTTATTAAAAAATAGTTTTTTCCTATTTTTCTCCTCAAAATTTGGGGTGCGTCTTATAATCCGGAGCGTCTTACAAAGCGAAAAATACGGTATATATTTATATTTCATACAGCACTAGATAGCAGAAAAGCTGGTAATTCAATTGCCGGCTTTTGCTATCTCCTTCCCAAACCCGTCAGGATATTAGACATGGTTTACATACAGTAAACCATTTCATATCCCTTATTTTTTACATATTCCTCACTAATAATGTTCCAAGTGTATGTGTGCAAAATTTGGGGGCTCTAGCTGTTAAAATAAATGGTTAAATCACGGAAAAAAATTAGCATGGGCTCCCGCGCAATTTTCTCCGCCAGAGTGGGAAAGCCAGTGACTGAGGGTAGTTATTAATACCCTAGAGAGGAACCATGGTTATTGGCAGGGCCGGCTCCAGGTTTTTGAGGGCCCTGGGTGAAAGAGTCTCAGTGGGCCCCCCCTTTAACACATACTACGATTCATGATCGCATATAAACACAGCCATGTAGTATATAGCACAGCCACGTAGCATATAACACAGCCATGTAGTATATAACAGCCCACGTAGCATATAACACAGCCACGTAGTATATTGCACAGTCCATATAGTATATAGCACAGCCACATAGTATATAACACAACCCACGTAGTTTATAGAACAACCATCTAGTATATAGCACAGCCCACGTAGCATATAACAGCCCATGTAGTATTTAACACGGCCCACGTTGTATATAGAACAGCCATGTAGTATATAGAGACACTTGCCCCATATAGTGCTGCACAAACGTTATGGCCCCATAGATACTCCATACAGACACTTGCCCCATATAGTGCTGCACAAACGTTATGGCCCTATACAGACACTTGCCCCATATAGTGCTGCACAAACGTTATGGCCCCATACAGACACTTGCCCCATATAGTGCTGCACAAATGTTATGGCCCCATACAGACCCTTGCCCCATATATTGCTGCACAAACGTTATGGCCCCATAAGATGTTCCATACAGACACTTGCCCCATTTGCTGTTACTGCGATAAAAAAAAAATCACATACTCACCTCTCCATCGCTCAGGCCCCCAGCACTTTCAATATTCACCTGTCCTCGTTCCGGCCGCCGCTCCATCTTCTTCAGCATCATCTGCACTGACGCTCAGGCAGACGGCGCGCACTACCCACGTCACCGCGCCCTCTGACCTCAGCGTCACTGCAGAAGATACTGAAGATGGAGCGGCGCCCGGAACGAGGAGCAGGTGAATATTGCGCAGCGCTGCGCTCCCCTCCCCGTTATACTCACCTTCTCCTGGCGCTGTGCAGTCCCTGCTTCCCGGCGCCAGCAGCTTCTTCCTGTATTGAGCGGTCACCGTTACCGCTCATTACAGTAATGAATATGCGGCTCCACCCTTATGGGAGGTGGAGCCGCATATTCATTACTGTAATGAGTGGTACCATGTGACCGCTCAGTACAGGAAGAAGCTGGGGAGCCGGGGACCTGCAGGGACCGTGCCAGCCACCAGGAGTAGGTGAGTATAATGAGACAGCCCCCGGCTGCTCCCACTCCCCTGCCAAGTCAGCTCCGTGATGTGCCCCTAGCTGAGGGCCCCGGGGGGAGCGGTGGCCCTAGGCACTGGCAGCTGCCTGCCCTTAATGCCGGCCTTGAATGGGCCCCCCTGTCTCGCCAGGGCCCCGGCACTTGCCCGGGTATGTCGGGTGCTGACGCTGCCCCTGGTTATTGCCCCCCCTGGCTAAAAACATCTGCACCCAGCCACCCCAGAAAAGGCACATCTTACAGATGTGCCTATTCTGGCACTTAGCCTCGCCTCTCTCTTCCCACTCCACTGTAGTGGTGGGATATGGGGTAATAAAGGGTTAATGTCACCTTGCTATTGTAAGGTGACATTAAGCCAGGTTAATAATGGAGAGGTGTCAATAAGACACCTATCCATTATTAATCCAATAGTAGTAAATGGTTAATAAAACACACACACAGGAAAAAAGTATTTTTTTGAAATAAAGACACAGGGTGTTGTAATAGTTTATTATACTCTTAATCCAAATGATGACCCTCGTTCTGTAAAAAAGGAAACATAAAAAAACAACAATATCCCATACCTTTCCGCTGTTACAGTGATGTCCCACGCTGTAAATCAATCTGAAGGGGTTAAATAATTTTACAAGCAGGAGCCTGCTAATGCAGCCGCCCCTGCCTGTAAAAACTGGGGAATGAATGGAATGCAGGGGAATGTAGCTACCTAGACTCACGGTGCTGCGCCCCTTGCTGGCATAACCTCAGATGAACTCTAGTGTGAGAAAATATTCAGAAAAATTCCCACGCTCGAGTTTATCTGAGGTTATACCAGCAGGGGGCACAGCACCGCAAGTCTAGGTAGCTACGTTCCCCTGCTTTCCATTCATTCCCCAGTTTTTACAGGCAGGGGCGGCTGCATTAGCAGGCTCCTGCTTGTAAAATTATTGGAACATTATTAGTGAGGAATATGTTAAAATATAAGGGATATGACATTATATATATACATAGAGAGAGACTGTATATATGTTTTCATGAATATTTGAGCCCATGGATCCATTGTATGTCCGTTTTGCAAGCCGGCGAGAAAATCTCGCTGTACGGATGCCATACGGATTACATACGGAGGTTGACATGAGCAAAATACGCTGCCACACCCTGCCTACGGATCACTATTTTGGGAACATTTCTGCGTATTACGCATGTAAAATACAGACCGTATTTCCCTACGCTAAGTGTGACACCGGCCTTAGGGTGAAGAGCAAGCTTCTTTGTCTAGGACACTGTAGCAGTGTGGCCCAATTATCGGAAGCCAGGTAGTAAATTAGAATAGACTATTTTGTGAAACTTGTTTGTAATGAACTGTGCATTACCATAGCTGGAATGCAGCTTGTGTGACACATTCCAGCTATCTCTCTTTGTATCTAATATTAATGTTCTCTTTACAATGATCCTTATTGCCTGGCAGATAGTCCTCTGTTTTTTCATAAAGCCGATGTTTAGTCTGCGCCTCCTCGTCTGATGTACAGTTTTTGAGTCCAGTTTGGCGGTCTAGTGCAGTCATCACTTTAACCCCTTCCCGACCCATGACGCCACGTAGGCGTCATGAAAGTCGGTGCCATTCCGACCCATGACGCCTATGCGGCGTCATGGAAAGATCGCGTCCCTGCAGATCGGGTGAAAGGGTTAACTCCCATTTCACCCGATCTGCAGGGACAGGGGGAGTGGTAGTTTAGCCCAGGGGGGGTGGCTTCACCCCCTCGTGGCTACGATCGCTCTGATTGGCAGTTTCACTTTCAACAGCCAATCAGAGCGATTTGTAATATTTCACCTATTATAACGGGTGAAATATTACAATCCAGCCATGGCCGATGCTGAAATATCATCGGCCATGGCTGGAAATACTAGTGTGCCCCCACCCCACCCCACCGATCGCCCCCCCAGCCCTCCGATCTGGCCGGTACACTGCTCCGGCTCCCCTCCGTCCAGTGCTCCGCTCCCCCCCGTGCTCTTGTCCGCTCCCCCCGTGCTCCAATCACCCCCCCGTGCTCCAATCACCCCCCCTGCACTCCGATCCACCCCCCCCCGGTGCTCCGTTCCACCCCCCCGTGCTCCGTTCCAGCCCCCCCGTGCTCCGTTCCACGCCCCCCGTGCTCCGTTCCACCCCTCCCGCACTCCGATTCCCCCCCCGTGCTCCGATCCCCCCCCGTGGTCCCCCCCCCACCCCATCATACTTACCGATCCAGCCGGGGTCCCGTCCGTCTTCTCCCTGGGCGCCGCCATCTTCCAAAATGGCGGGCGCATGCGCAGTGCGCCCGCCGAATCTGCCGGCCGGCAGATTCGTTCCAAAGTGCATTTTGATCACTGAGATATAATCTATCTCAGTGATCAAAATAAAAAAAATAATAAATGACACCCCCCCTTTGTCACCCCCATAGGTAGGGACAATAAAAAAATAAAGAAATTTTTTTTTTTCCACTAATGTTAGAATAGGGTTAGGGTTAGGGTTAGGGGTAGGGTTAGGGGTAGGGTTAGGGTTAAGGTTAGGGCTAGGGTTAGGGGTAGGGTTAGGGGTAGGGGTAGGGTTAGGGTTAGGGCTAGGGTTAGGGGTAGGGTTAGGGTTAGGGCTAGGGTTAGGGTTTCGGTATGTGCACACGTATTCTGGTCCTCTGCGGATTTTTCCGCTGCGGATTTGATAAATCCGCAGTGCTAAACCGCTGCAGATTTATGGCGGATTTACCGCGGTTTTTCTGCGCATTTCACTGCGGTTTTACAACTGCGATTTTCTATTTGAGCAGTTGTAAAACCGCTGCGGAATCCGCACAAAGAAGTGACATGCTGCGGAATGTAAACCGCTGCGTTTCCGTGCAGTTTTTCCGCAGCATGGGCACAGCGATTTTTGTTTCCCGTAGGTTTACATTGAACTGTAAACTCATGGGAAACTGCTGCGGATCCGCAGCGTTTTCCGCAGCGTGTGCACATACCTTTAGAATTAGGCTATGTGCACACGGTGCGGATTTGGCTGCGGATTCGCAGCAGTGTTCAATCAGGTTTACAGTACCATGTAAACATATGAAAAACCAAATCCGCTGTGCCCATGGTGCGGAAAATACCACGCGGAAACGCTGCATTGTATTTTCCGCAGCATGTCAATTCTTTGTGCGGATTCCGCAGCGTTTTACACCTGTTCCTCAATAGGAATCCGCAGGTGAAATCCGCACAAAAAACACTGGAAATCCGCGGAAAATCCGCAGGTAAAACGCAGTGCCTTTTACCCGCGGATTTTTCAAAAATGGTGCGAAAATATCTCACACGAATCCGCAACGTGGGCACATAGCCTTAGGGTTAGGGTTGGAATTAGGGTTGTGGTTATGGTTAGGGGTGTGTTGGGGTTAGGGTTGTGGTTAGGGGTGTGTTGCGGTTAGGGTTGTGTTTAGGGTTATGGCTACAGTTGGGATTAGGGTTAGGGGTGTGTTGGGGTTAGTGTTGGAGGTAGAATTGAGGGGTTACCACTGTTTAGGCACATCAGGGGTCTCCAAACGCAACATGGCGCCACCATTGATTCCAGCCAATCTCGTATTCAAAAAGTCAAATGGTGCTCCCTCACTTCCGAGCCCTGACGTGTGCCCAAACAGTGGTTTACCCCCACATATGGAGTACCAGCATACTCAGGACAAACTGCGCAACAATTACTGGGGTCCAATTTCTCCTGTTACCCTTGTGAATCAAAAAAAATGCTTGCTAAAACATAATTTTTGAGGAAAGAAAAATTATTTTTTATTTTCACGGCTCTGCGTTGTAAACGTCTGTGAAGCACTTGGGGGTTCAAAGTGCTCACCACATATCTAGATAAGTTCCTTGGGGGGTCTAATTTCTAAAATGGGGTCACTTGTGGGGGTTTCTACTGTTTAGGCACACCAGGGGCTCTGCAAACGCAACGTGACAACCGCAGACCATTCCATCAAAGTCTGCATTTCAAAAGTCACTACTTCCCTTCTGAGCCCCGACGTGTGCCCAAACAGTGGTTTACCCCCACTCATGGGGTATCAGCGTACTCAGAAGAAACTGGACAACAACTTTTGGGGTCCAATTTCTCCTGTAACCCTTGGGAAAATAAAAAATTTGTGGGCTAAATAATTATTTTTGAGGAAAGAAAACGTATTTATTATTTTCACGGCTCTGCATTATAAATTTCTATGAAGCACTTGGGGGTTCAAAGTGCTCACCACACATCTAGATAAGTTCCTTTCGGGGTCTAGTTTCCAAAATGGGGTCACTTGTGGGGGGTTTCTACTGTTTAGGCACATCAGGGGCTCTGCAAACGCAACGTGACGCCCGCAGAGCATTCCATCAAAGTCTGCATTTCAAAACGTCACTACTTCAATTCCAAGCCCCGGCATGTGCCCAAACAGTAGTTTACCCCCACATATGGGGTATCACCGTACTCAGGAGAAACTGGACAACAACTTTTGGGGTCAAATTTCTCCTGTTACCCTTGGGAAAATAAAAAATTGCAGGCTAAAAGATCATTTTTGAGAAAATAATTTTTTTTTTTTTTCATGGCTCTGCGTTATAAACTTCTGTGAAGCACTTGGGGGTTCAAAGTCCTCACCACACATCTAGATTAGTTCCTTTGGGGGTCTAGTTTCCAAAATGGTGTCATTTCTGGGGGATCTCCAATGTTTAGGCACACAGGGGCTCTCCAAACGTGACATGGTGTCCGCTAATGATTGGAGCTAATTTTCCATTTAAAAAGCCAAATGGCGTGCCATCCCTTCCGAGCCCTGCCGTGCGCCCAAACAGTGGTTTACCCCCACATATGGGGTATCTGCGTACTCAGGACAAACAGGACAACAATATTTGGGGTCCAATTTCTCCTATTATCCTTGGCAAAATAGGAAATTCCAGGCTAAAAAATCATTTTTGAGGAAAGAAAAATTATTTTTTATTTTCATGGCTCTGCGTTATAAACTTCTGTGAAGCACCTGGGGGTTTAAAGTGCTCAATATGCATCTAGATAAGTTCCTTGGGGGGTCTAGTTTCCAAAATGGGGTCACTTGTGGGGGAGCTCCAATGTTTAGGCACACAGGGGCTCTCCAAACGCGACATGGTGTCCGCTAACAATTGGAGCTAATTTTCCATTCAAAAAGTCAAATGGCGCGCCTTCCCTTCCGAGCCCTGCCGAGTGCCCAAACAGTGGTTTACCCCCACATATGAGGTATCGACGTACTCGGGAGAAATTGCCCAACAAATTTTATGATCCATTTTACCCTACTGCCCATGTGAAAATGAAAAAATTGAGGCGAAAAGAATTTTTTTGTGAAAAAAAAGTACTTTTTCATTTTTACAGATCAATTTGTGAAGCACCTGAGGGTTGAAAGTGCTCACTAGGCATTTAAATAAGTTCCTTGGGGGGTCTAGTTTCCAAAATGGGGTCACTTGTGGGGGAGCGCCAATGTTTAGGCACACAGGAGCTCTCCAAACGCGACATGGTGTCCGCTAACGATGGAAATAATTTTTCATTCAAAAAGTCAAATGGCGCTCCTTCCCTTCCGAGCCTTACCATGTGCCCAAACAGTGGTTTACCCCCACATGTGAGGTATTGGTGTACTCAGGAGAAATTGCCCAACACATTTTAGGATCCATTTTATCCTGTTGCCCATGTGAAAATGAAAAAATTGAGGCTAAAAGAATTTTTTTGTGAAAAAAAAGTACTTTTTCATTTTTACGGATTAATTTGTGAAGCACCTGGGGGTTCAAAGTGCTCACTATGCATCTAGATAAGTTCCTTGGGGCGTCTAGTTTCCAAAATGGGGTCACTTGTGGGGGAGCTCCAATTTTTAGGCACACGGGGGCTCTCCAAACGTGACATGGTGTCCGCTAAAGAGTGGAGCCAATTTTTGATTCAAAAAGTCAAATGGCGCTCCTTCCCTTCCAAGCCCTGCCGTGCGCCCAAACAGTGGTTTACCCCGACATATGAGGTATCAGCGTACTCAGGACAAATTGTACAACAACTTTCGTGGTTCAGTTTCTCCTTTTACCATTGGGAAAATAAAAAAATTGTTGCTAAAAGATAATTTTTGTGACTAAAAAGTTAAATGTTCATTTTTTCCTTCCATGTTGCTTCTGCTGCTGTGAAGCACCTGAAGGGTTAATAAACTTCTTGAATGTGGTTTTGAGTACCTTGAGGGGTGCAGTTTTTAGAATGGTGTCACTTTTGGGTATTTTCAGCCATATAGACCCCTCAAACTGACTTCAAATGTGAGGTGGTCCCTAAAAAAAATGGTTTTGTAAATTTCGTTGTAAAAATGACAAATCGCTGGTCAAATTTTAACCCTTATAACTTCCTAACAAAAAAAAATTTTGTTTCCAAAATTGTGCTGATGTAAAGTAAACATGTGGGAAATGTTATTTATTAACTATTTTGTGTCACATATCTCTCTGGTTTAACAGAATAAAAATTCAAAATGTGAAAATTGCGAAATTTTCAAAATTTTCGCAAAATTTCCGTTTTTATCATAAATAAACGCAGAATTTATTGGCCTAAATTTACCACTAACATGAAGCCCAATATGTCACGAAAAAACAATCTCAGAACCGCTAGGATCCGTTGAAGCGTTCCTGAGTTATTACCTCATAAAGGGACACTGGTCAGAATTGCAAAAAACGGCAAGGTCTTTAAGGTCAAAATAGGCTGGGTCATGAAGGGGTTAAAAGCATGAAATAAGTGTATCAGCTTCAGCTATTACGCTGAATTACTAAATTTCTCTATTAGGGATTAGTCCCTTTGTTTTAGCTTTTTAGGACAAATTTATCTTTTATTAAGTATTGTACTTTCTACTTTAAGGCTTTACTAAATAATGATATAACATAATAAAATCAGTGGGAATTTACTGTGGATTTTGGATGAAAACTCAAATGCTGCCAAGACTGTTTTACCATTTGTGGTTCTTGCTGTAAAAAAGTTGTCATGATTAGGAACCTGAGGTCGATTTATTCACTTTGGTTTCCAGTCTGATTTAACATAGCTGTAGAAAACAGTTATCCCAATATTTTATAAAGTATTATTAGTTAGGACACTTGTAGTTGGCTAGTGTCATGTAGAGAAAAGCCAATTTATTCTTGTTACAAATGTGGACAGTAACTCACATTGGCATTATATAACCTCGTGGGAATCTAGCCATGACAATATTTTTTCATCAAGCTTTTACTAGCAATGATAAAATTAGATGGCATCAGACTGGAAAGTCACTTTCACAACACATTTTCCTAGTGTGCTGTGTGTGTATATTTTTCTATTAAATAGATTTAATGAAGCCCCTTAAAATCATAAAATCTTATTGGTTTTTACCTGGAAATATAGTAAAGATATTTTCTGGATTTGCAAAACCTCTATCTTTCAGCTGTACATTGTTTAAAAAAAAAACAAAAAAAAAAACATTGGGCTACTCTCACCTTAAGGCCGGCGTCACACTCAGCGTATAAAAATACAGTCCGTAATTTACGGCCGTAATACCCAGAAAAGTCCCCAAAATAGTGGTCCATATCTCCTCCGTAGGCAGGGTGTGTCAGCGTATTTTGCGCATGGCATCCTCCGTATGTAATCCGTATGGCATCCGTACTGCGAGATTTTTTCGCAGGCTTGCAAAACCGACATACGGACATTCAATGGATCCATGTGCTCAAAAAATCATAAAAACATATATACGGTCTATATATATATATGTATATATATATATCATTGAGACACATATATAAATATATACATATATACATTTATATTTACTTCAGCGCGATATAGCAGAAAGCCGGTAATTCAATTGCCGGCTTTTGCTATCTCCTTCCTAAACCCGACATGATATGAGACATGGTTTACATACAGTAAACCATCTCATATCCCCATTTTTTTTTGCAT
This sequence comes from Ranitomeya imitator, assembly GCF_032444005.1. NCBI lineage: Eukaryota > Metazoa > Chordata > Amphibia > Anura > Dendrobatidae > Ranitomeya > Ranitomeya imitator. The sequence continues at coordinate 1,036,082,479 of NC_091282.1, forward strand.
ATTCCACACTAATAATGTTAGTAGTATGTATGTGCAAAATTTGGGCGCTCTAGCTATTAAATTAAAGGGTTAAATGGCGGAAAAAATTGGTGTGGGCTCCCGCACAATTTTCTCTGCCAGAGTGGTAAAGCCAGTGACTGAGGGCAGATATTAATAGCCTGGGGAGGGTCCATGGTTTTTGCCCCCCCCCCTCCCTGGCTAAAAACATCTGCCCCCAGCCACCCAAGAAAAGGCACATCTGGAAGATGCGCCTATTCTGGCACTTGGCCACTCTCTTCCCATTCCCGTGTAGTGGTGGGATATGGGGTAATGAAGGGTTAATGTCACCTTGCTATTGTAAGGTGACATTAAGCCAGATTAATAATGGAGAGGCGTCAATTCTGACACCTATCCATTATTAATCCAATTGTATGAAAGGGTTAAAAAACACACACACACATTATTAAAATTTATTTTAATGAAATAAACACACAGGATGTTGTAATATTTTATTGCACTCTCAATCCACCTGAAGACCCTCGCTCTGTAACAAAGGAAAAATAATAAACCAACAATATACATATCTTCTGATGATCTGTAACGTCCCACGATGTAAATCCATCTGAAGGGGTTAAAATATTTTACAGGCAAGAGCTCTGCTATAATGCAGCTGTGCTCGTGCCTGTAACTTTCCTGGAAAGCTCCCAGGCTCGAGTTCATATGAGGACATCCAGCAGAGGGCGCATCACCGTGAATGAAGGTAATTACAGGTCATTGACCTACATTACCGAAGTCAAAGTAACATATGGGTGCAGAAAGATGTTAAATAATATCCTTATAAGGAAAATGCAATGCACAATGAACGATAGGAAAGCAGATGGAGACGGCAGAAATAAAGCATGCCAAAATCTAAGAATAAATAAACACAGATACCCAGAATCCAGATATTGGAGATGGAGCCTGCATGAGCAAAGGAGGGGGGGAATAACAAGTGTGGGATAAGATCCCACGCGTATTGACGCGAAAAAGGCGGCTTCCTCAGGGAAAAATAGCATACTGTGCTGGATTCCCAGCAAGTATTTCTAAGTACTCACAGTGATTTTTAGAGGGCAAGCACCTGTTCAAAAGGCTGATACCAATCAGGTGCACAGAGAGATGCAGGGACGCAGCCATCTTGGCCCTGCTCCAGACTGAGACAAAGCAGCAGAAATGTGCTGTGAGCACACGCATGTGCAGAAAGTGCAAGCCACATGGCGCATGCATGAAGAAAACAGATCGCACACACGTGCACAGGCGCAATGGGGCCAGAGATAGTACAGCACAGCAAGAACACAGCACGTGCATACGCATTAAAAACCCAATTGGTGGAGAGGGGCGCACTAAAGATGAAAGTAAACGTGCTGGTAAAAGAAAGGTGCGCGCACACACACTCAAAACACAGGTACCGGTACCTCCCATTCACATCATACAACATACACACCAAACCAGAAAATGCAGCTGCATAGATGGTGCAGTTAGAGCATGGTGGTTAGACTTAGAAACCTTGAGGAATAGCGATAGTAAGCAAAGGAGACACAAAGCTATTGTATTACATTCTTATTCATTGTTTATTATAATATGAAAAAAGTATAATGTATAAAAAATACAAAAGAAAAAAGCAATATAATACTGTGTTTGAAGAGCAAAGTCCCGGCCTGTCTCCCATACTGATGCTTGCCTAGCCTTTGGCTGCTTAGCAAATAACAAACGAATGCGAACGAGCACATTAGACTTGAATGGCCATTAAATACAGATATCAAAGCGTAACTCTATGCCTTTTTGACTGAGTATTACTATGAAAATATATTGGGCCAAATAACCCACAAATATATTTTTTTGAAAAAATGATGCACTGGTTAGTTCATAATCCTTGTTGTATGAAATTCCCCAAATATGGGGGGAATGACAAACACATACAATGGCCCGAATGTGAAATGATCCAGAGAAAAGATCAAATAGAAAACTGTAGTTAGGAACAGCCAGTTGATCAATCACTAAACCCGAGGTAAGAAACGATAAAAAAAAAAACATACTATGATTGTATAATGAAATGGGGGCTGGCTTGCTGGAAAACATCACCAAACCCAAAACGGTGTGTGATTTAACAAGGCGAATTGTTATAAAGCATTCCAGAAGCAGAGAATCCATAGATCCTACAGAATGAATCCGATACATAGTATCATATGGGAGTTGTCCCCCCCAATTTTTTTTTTTTCACGGTAATAGTGATCTGACACCATGTGTCCAATATAAGGCTGTAAATAACAGCCAGTTGGTCAGTCAGAAACGGGATAAAGAAGACGTAATAAGGAAGTCAGGGACCCATACAGTACTGTGGTTGTATATCAAACGAGATTGCGGGATGAATTACTGAAAAAAGACACAAAAACTTTATAAGATTTAACACAGCAAGCTATTATAGGAATCATTCAGAGCCAAAGTCCATAGGTCCTGCAGAGAGGGTCAGAATCATGATGTCACATGAAGATTATCCCAGGAGTTTTTTCACGCTAAGAGTGGCCAAGAGCTATATGTCCAATTTGGTAAGAAGCCAAGTTTTCTGATGCACACCACAGCAGAGCTTGTCTTCAACTCAAGCAAAAACCGCAGATGGTACAAGAATCTATAAGAAGAAAAAGACATGAAGTTTAAAAAAAGAGAGAGAAAAAGTCAAAGAAAACAACGTAAGTAAAAAATGAAAAAAATGAATACTAACTACAATGCATCCAATTAGGACTGCCCATAGAAACCAGAAAAAAAGGAGCTCCTCATTAAGTCCATTGGGTGACAAACTATTCAAATTATAAATCCAGCATGACTCCCGCCGGAGAAGTTCTTTTGTTTGATCACCCCCACGGATGCTGCCCACGACTTGATCCATAATCATAACACGCAAATTGCAGTGTCTGCTATCGTGATGTTCAAGAAAATGGGACGCGACCGATGAAATGGGCTTACCCTTTTCTTTGTCACCTCTTGCTTTGCCGATATTCGATACGTGTTGCTGGACCCTCTTTCTAACTTCTTGACCTGTCTGTCCAACATATATTTTCGGACATGGGCAAATTAGTAAATCGACGACATTCCTGGATCGACAGTTAGCATAGATTTTTGGAAGATAGCTATTTAAGTGGGCACCATCACATAATATTATAATAGTACTTGTCTGGGATCACCACTATGCATGTAAAACATATTCATAGTAACCATAACCATAACCATAGTAACCATGTCTGTGGTTTGGCAATTGTGTCTATTTATAGGTACCTTAAAAGGTATCTATAAATAGACACAATTGCCAAACCACAGACATTACCACCTTGAGAAAGACACAGGGTGTGTCGAAACGCGTGGGTCCTGTAACTTTGCCCGGACTGTATCTTGCACTTAGGACCATGAGGACGGTAGTGGACCTTGAGACGGTGTAGGGTGAAGTATAAATAGCACTTTGGCTAAGCACTGTATGATCAGCCTGTCACCTCTAGGACTTAGGGGAATACATTTCTGGATGTCTGCTTCCCTGGGCAGTCTATAGGATAACACACTTATGTGTACACAACACTGGGGACTGCTACGCATATTGGGGCATGTGTTGTTAGTACTCATGTTTTCTGCTATTAGAATTTGCATGCCATACTTTGAGACACGTTTTTCCAGGGCGTATTTAGGGCTCCGGTTTCCCCTCTAGATCACTCTAGTCCACACCGAATGGTTTATATATATGTACTAGCTGAAGAGCCCGGCGTTGCCTGGGCATAGTAAATATCTGTGGTTAGTTATAGCACGTCACTTCTCTTATTTTCCCATCCCGCCTCTCATTTTCCCAATCACATCTCTCATTTTCTCCCTCACATCTCTCATTTTCTCCCTCACTCCTCTCATTCCCCCCTAACACTTGTCATTTCAACCTCACATCTGTCATTTTCTGATCACTCCATTATTTTTCCTCACTCCTCTCATTTTGCACTCACACCTTTTCATTTTCACCTCACACCTCTCATTTTCACCTCATCACCTCAGTATATACATGTTTGTCATCTCCCTTATATATAGTATACATCTGTATGTCATCTCCTGTATATAGTATATACCTGTATGTCATCTCCCCTGTATATATTATATACCTGCTGTGTGTCATCTCCCCTATATATAGTATATACCTGTATGTCATCTCCTCCTGTATATAGTATATACCTGTGTGTCATCTCCCCTGTATATAGTATATATCTGTGTGTCATCTCCTCCTGTATATAGTATATACCTGCATGTCATCTTCTATATATAGCATATACCTGTATGTCATCTCCTCCTGTATATAGTATATACCTGTAGGTCATCTGCTCCTGTATATAGTATATACCTGTGTGTAATCTCCTCCTGTATATAGCATATACCTGTATGTCATCTCCTCCTGTATATATATGTACCTGTATGTCATCTCCTCCTCTATATAGTATATACCTGTGTGTCATCTCTCCTGTATATAGTATATACCTGTGTGTCATCTCCTCCTGTATTAGACCTCGTTCACACATTATTTGCTCAGTATTTTTACCTCAGTATTTGTAAGCTAAATTGACAGCCTGATAAATCCCCAGCCAGCAGGAAGCCCTCCCCCTGGCAGTATATATTAGCTCACACATACACATAATAGACAGGTCATGTGACTGACAGCTGCCGTATTTCCTTTATGGTACATTTGTTGTAGTTTGTCTGCTTATTAATCAGATTTTTATTTTTGAAGGATAAGACCAGACTTGTGTGTGTTTTAGGGCGAGTTTCGTTTGTCAAGTTGTGTGTGTTGAGTTGCGTGTGGCGATTTGTATGTAGCGACTTTTGTGAGATGAGTTGTGTGTGGCAACATGCGTGTAGCAACTTTTTGTGTGTCGAGTTGCATGTGACAGGTTAGTGTAGCAACTTGTGTGCAGCAAGTTTTGCGCATGGCGAGTTTTGCACGTGGCGAGTTTTGTGTGGTGCCTTTTGAGTATGTGCAAGTTTTGTGTGAAGACATTTTGCATGTGTTGCAACTTTTGTGCATGTGGCAATTTTTCCGCATGTGCAAGTTTTGCGTGTGGCGAGTTTTCCATGAGGTGAGTTTTGCACTTGTGGCGAGTTTTGCAAGAGCCTAGTTTTTGCATGTGGCGAGTTCTGCGCGTGGCGAGTTTTGAGCGGCGACTTTTGTGTTTCGACTTTTATGTGGCGAGGTTGGAGAATGTGTGGTGAAATGTGTGCTGAGGGTGATATGTGTTCAAGCACGTGGAAGTGTGTGGCGCATTTTGTGTGTGTGTTCATATCCCCGTGTGTGGTGAGTATCCCATGTCGGGGCCCCACCTTAGCAACTGTACGGTATATACTCTTTGGCGCCATCGCTCTCACTCTTTACGTCCCCCTTGTTCACATCTGGCAGCTGTCAATTTGCCTCCAACACTTTTCCTTTCATTTTTTCCCATTATGTAGATAGGGGCAAAATTGTTTGGTGAATTGGAATGCGCGGGGTTAAAATTTCACCTCACAACATAGCCTATGACGCTCTCGGGGTCCAGACGTGTGACTGTGCAAAATTTTGTGGCTGTAGCTTCAACGCCTCCAACACTTTTCCTTTCACTTTTTTCCCCATTATGTAGATAGGGGCAAAATTGTTTGGTGAATTGGAACGCGCGGGGTTAAAATTTCACCTCACAATATAGCCTATGACGCTCTCGGGGTCCAGACGTGTGACTGTGCAAAATTTTGTGGCTGTAGCTGCGACGGTGCAGATGCCAATCCCGGACATACATACACACATACACACATACACACATTCAGCTTTATATAGTAGATAACTATGTGCATTGGTTGACTAGGAATGTATTATTGGCTTCTCCCCTATATAATGGTACCTAACAGTCGGGCATTGCTATTATCACTATATGTATATATCTGTGTATGTGATATTTGAATTGTTTGGATCTAACAGTTATTGTCCAATGTGGAACGAGTTTTAAATGTTTTTAAAAGTGTGTATTGTCTGTTTTTGCTTTTGGTGTGTCAAATAAAATTTGCATATTTTTGGAAACTACTCTTGTTTTGTGTGGTGATCCTACACTTATATGCATGTACCTGTTTTTCTCTATGGTTACTTAGCATAGATTTTTGTTTCAATCTTCCCCGGAAAAACTGGAAGAGTCAAGATGTCAGTTGCAGTCATAAAGGGGCACACGTTATGGCTCCCTGTCCCCAGTCTCATGGTTGGCCTTCTAAAATGACTAGTGGTAAGATGATCCTTAAGATTCTTGGCTCTTCTAGCAATAATCTTGGGCTTGTCAGATAAATGGTGTCTAAGCTTTAGCTAATTTAACAAGATACCCCAATGTCTCTCTAAAATCCCATAGATATCCTGCCACTGGTTATTGTAAACTGTGATTAAATTTGTTGATGAAATGTCCTCCCTCACTTTTGGTTGTAAGAGCCTCCACCTATCACACTTCTGGGAATACTGAAAGGCATACGATATAATTCTACATGGGTACTCTCTATCGGATAGACGGGCAGGGAGCTCTCGCGCTCCCTCTCAAAAGTCAGTGTCTTTACTACAATTGCGCCTTACCCATAAAAATTGACCCTTGGGAATGTTTCTTCGCAAGTGTGAGGGAAGAAAGCTTGAGTAATGGAGCAAATTGTTGGTGGCAGTTGATTTTCGATAAATCTTGGTCTCAATTCGACAACCAACTTTAACTATCTTCAAATCCAAAAAATCCACCGTGGTTGTGGAAAGAGAAGCTCTTAAAGAAATGTTAAATTTGTTATTGTTCAGCACAGAGATAAAGTCCATGCTGTCCTCTTCCGACCCTGTCGAAAGAACCAACTCTTCGTCGATATAACGGAACCAGTGAAAAACAGGTGTTTGAAAAACACGCAGTGGGTGCACCTGAGTCTCCTCCCACCAACCCATGAAAAGGTTGGTGTAAGAGGGAGCACAGCGTGCGCCCATTGCAGTGCCGGAGATCTTTTTATAGAACACCCTGTCGAAAACAAAATAACTGTTTGAGAGAACGAATGAGAGCAAATCCACCACAAAAGATTGATGCCTGCGATCACCTGTTACTTGTTGGTTGAGAAAAAATAATACTGCCTCGACCCCCAATTTGTGGCTAATGCATGTGTAGAGTGATGCGACGTCCATCGTGACAAGAATGGTATTATCCGGGACAGTCAAATCCTGCAGTTGCCTAATCAGATGTGAAGTATCTTGGACATAGGACCCTAGATGAACAACAAACGGTTTTAAAAAATGATCCATGTAAACGCAAGGACTCTCATAGAGGCTGCCAATGCCAGACACTATTAGCCTATCTGGTGGTTCACAGATAGATTTGTGAATCTTTGGAAGTAAGTATAGAGTCAGGACAATGGGGGAGGCTGTGGTTAAAAACTTAAACTCTCTGTTGTCCAAAATCTGATTGTTTTTCGCCAAGACAAGCAGTCGATCCAATTTTTTCTTAAAATTTTGTGTAGGATCAGAGGGTAAGATTTGGTAACAGCTCAGATCACTCAATTGTCGCCGTGCTTCATTTTTGTACATGTCAACAGGCCACAGTACAATATTACCACCCTTGTCTGCTTCCTTTATCACAAAGGATTGATTGTCCCTCAAGCCCAAGTTTTCCCCCTGAAAGTCCTTGAGCTTAAGTCTACCAACATCCTGGCTTACCATATTATAAAAGATCTGATTCGTGGGGGAAACCGAGAAGGATGGTGTTGCTTGTGAGGGTAGACGCCATAGCCTATTCGTGTCCTGACTCCGGGGGCCTTCACTTTCTTCAAGCAGCTGTATCAAATCATTGAAAACTTGTCTCTCATCCGGCAGAAGAGAGTCAATAATGGAGGGCTGATGGTATAAAAGTTTAAACACAAGTTGTCGACAAAATAGATATATGTCTTTAATAAGAACAAATTTGTCTAGTCTATTCATTGGCGAAAAGGATAATCCCATAGCTAATAATTGTTTCTCTTCCTCGGACAAAGCACAGTCAGATAAATTGATTTTTTGGAGATTACCTGTATCGTAGGTGCTTGCTCCAAGTGTCACTTCCTCCTGTTGTGCCTCAGTGGTCTCTTGCATGTGGGGGACCATACCTGTGGTCGTCATCCCTTCTTGCGTTGGTTTTGGCTGATCTCCGGCGACCTCTTATATTGCGCTTTCTTGGTCGCTCATGCCTGAGGATAAAAAAAATCACTCGTGGAGGAGCCACCAGCTATTTCAGAAGATATTGGTTTCTTTACACCACTGATTCTATTAAATCGCCCGTTACCATGGTGTGTCCACTTAAAGATTTTGCTGATTGTCAAAATCCAATTTGTCACGTAGAAATTTTTTCTTTTTCTTCTGTATGATATTTTTATCAAAAGCTTCATTGGCCTCCTTAAGGCGTTGTTGAAATGGTGCAACAACACTTTGTGCATCAAGTTTGTTAAGCTGAGCTTCTTTTTCTTTTATGCTCACTTTTAATTTTTCCTTGAGGTTGCGGTCATGGTCAATCAATAAATTAATTAATATAGCAGAGCATTTTAAAAAGCCTGCCTTCCAAGTGTGCTTAAAGTCATTGTCCGCTTCCCAAGCTGGGAAAATCGTCACCCTTAATCCTCTAGGTATAATACCCATTTTAATATACTCATCCAAGTTCCTTACATTCCACCATGTTTTAGTTAATGATTTGTGCAAATTTTTGATCTCCAAGCACAAGTTGGTAGAGGAGCCCTCTTGCACCGTTTCTGAACTGACAGAGCTAAGACATTGTCTTCTTGGCCTCTCCATGCCAACTCCCTCATCTCCAAATTCATGGTGAATACTAGTATATATACACAAAAACTACCAAAGAAATAGCAATTTAAACGATCATATCAAATCCCAACATATTCAATTTTTTTCATACTCATTGCAATTATAATTATTTGCGTGCCAACACTCCGGAGTGAAATACCAGGGAACAAAGACCCCTGGATAAAGAACAATATTGATAAGAAATGCGGAGGGCACCACACACTAATTAGCCAGCCAGAGAGTTCACCATGGGCTTGGAAACAACATGAGAACACATAGAAAAAAGATCATGCCCATATACTGGGAACACCTCAGATAATATAAAAGTCAAAAAAGCTTTATTGGTGGGAATACATAGCACAAACTACAGTTAAAAACACTAAATTGCAAACAGATACCTATACAAGAAACCATACCCTAGTATAGGGGCAATGATGACTAGCACCCAGAGTCCCTCTCCCCCCTTATTTTCCACACAGAAAACAATATGCAATTGATGTGCAAAAATGAAAGAAGCAAAATATGTGGAAAATACAAAGATTGGCTCCTAGGTGAGGTACCATACAGATCTCAATATGCATATATCCAGACAGAGTGTGCGGATGGAAAATCTATATGCCTAAACCGATGTCACAGTCACAGTATGGTTGCAGAAAGATGTTAAATTACATCCTTGTAAGGAAAATGCAATGCATAGGAAAGCAGATGGAGACGGCAGAAATAAAGCATGCCAAAATCTAATTATAAATAAACCCAGATACCCAGAGTCCAGATATTGAAGACGGAGCCAGCATGAGCAAAGGGGGGGGAAAAAGAACAGGTGCGGGATAGGATCCCACGCGTATCGCCGTGAAAAAGGTGGCTTCCTCAGGGAGAAATAGCATACTGTGCTGGATTCCCAGCAAGTATATATACGTACGCACAGTGATTTTTAGAGGGCAAGAACTTGTTCAAAAGGCTGATACCAATCAGATGCACAGAGAGATGCAGGGACGCAGCCATCTTGGCCAAGCTCCAGACTGAGCACCCATCCAAAGTCAACACCACTTGGTCTGTTCATTTACTATTAAGGCTGCCGTCACACTAGCAGTATTTGGTCAGTATTTTACATCAGTATTTGTAAGCCAAAACCAGGAGTGGAACAAACAGAGGAAAAGTATAATAGAATCACATGCACCACTTCTGTATTTATCACCCACTCCTGGTTTTGGCTTACAAATACTGATGTAAAATACTGACCTAATATTGCTAGTGTGACGCCGGCCTAATAGTTAGTTATGAAATTTTAATATTAAAACCTAGTAAATTTTTTATGTCAGATGAAGTTCTTTATGCTAACTTGGCCAGTTATAATTTTTCCATCTAAAAATTCACATGGTATCTAAAATTTACGACTACATGACAATTTTGCCCCCATCCAGTTCTATTCTATTCCAGTTCTAATATTCGATGCTACTTGACTTTATTAGTATACTTCTTAATGTTTGTCTGCACAAATAGCAAACAGTAACAAGGGAAGTCAGTGGTTACATCGGAATCAAAATAAGTTATCACTATTAGGGATGAGAGCACCCGAACATGGACTTCTAAAATGAAAATCTGTGTTACTGTTTGGGTTCACCAACCATATAAAGTGCAGCCAATTAACAAGCCTTAAGGCTGTTCGCACCTCCAGCTTCATCACAGCCATGTAAAGTATGGACATAGCTGTGATTGGCTGGCTCACCACGTGACCCAACCTGTATAAAAGCTGGATCACGTGTTGCACTGCCATTCTGTGTTCAGAGCCTGGTGCTTTAAGAGCCTGGTGCAGAGTTTAAAAAATAAATTGTCTAGCGTGCCCTATACTATTGTGTAGAGTGCCATAATAGCCTGGTGCATCATGCTCGTAATACAGCCTGGTGCAGCGTACTGGTAATACTGGCTGGTATACCGTGCCTGTAATAAAGACTGGTGTAGTGTGTCCGTAACACTGGCTGGTATAGCATGCCCATAATAAAGTCTGGTGTAGCATGCTCATAATAAAGGCTGGTGTAGTGTGCCCGTAATACAGCCTGATGTAGCATGTCTATAATACAGTCTGGTGTAGCATGCTTGCATACAGCCTGGCGAAGCATATAAATTAAATTTTTGAAACAGAATACATAGTAATAGTAGGTCAAGGCCCATAGAAAGTGGTGAGAGGGGCTATATTAGCAGGGGATGCTCCCATAATGAATGAAAACAATAGAATAAGGAAATAGCAAAAGATATCCTATAAAAATGATGTCAAAGTTTATTCAAAAGATCAATATATATAACTAGATGGAAGCCCGATGCGAGGGCTGCAATGTCACGATGCAGGAAGGCTTTACAGCGTTGAGAATCTATCCCCCCACCCTATCCACTCTCTATTTCCTCATGTGCTGACTAGAGATGAGCGGTGTTCGAGTCGAACTGTTCGCCAATTTCAAATTCATGCTGTTTTGGGCGATGTTCGAGTCGTTCGACGAACCCGAACAATTTGCTTAAAATTCGGCTGTTCGAGTTTCTGTTCGATAACTGTTCTTTCACCAAAAGCCTAGCTTTATTTGCACATTAAAACTGTTTATCATTGTTAATAGACTGTTTCATTGTATAGTGGGCGGGGGATAGATCTGTGCTGAAATAACGCCGATCTCCATTTTTTTTTCTTTCCCGTATTTACAGTTGGGCAGTGCAGTCTCTCAGCCTATCAGCAGTCCGCACACACACAGCAATTTGCATGTGATGCACACAAGCAAGGGCATGTGTCATTGGCTGTGTATGTCACATGTCTTTGCCCTATAAGAACCACTCATTTTCCCCGTCGCCACCATTTCCTCACTGCTGCAGCTTAGTGTTAGACGGCACCGCTGCTGCTGTGGGCGCTATACAGAATAAGAGTGTTTTTTTGGAGCGAATTGTCAGAGATATAGGTTTAGGGAGTCGGGAGGAGTCGGGACTAGTTGTAATATCAGCCCTTTTCAGGGTAGGTTACAGCAGTTCATAGCACTGTTTGCCAGGCAGGTCTGTGCCAGTGCTGTGCAAGTGTTTGTCACAGCATTTGGTGTAATCTAGCTCAGCCAATCCTTTTGGGCTAGTAGCATTGTCTGATAGTCATCTGATTAGCCCGCCTGTGAAGCTATCTACACCGCCTGTGCATCTCATTTTTTACTGCATCTAACCCAGTTAATAGTTTTGGGCCTAGGAGCAGTGTCAGCACGTCAGTAGAGTAGCCCGCCTGTGAAACTAACTACACTGCCTGCGTATCTCTAGTTTCACTGCATCTAATCCAATTAATAGTTTAGGGCCTAGGAGCAGTGTCTGCATGTCAGCAGAGAAGCCCGCCTGTGAAACAAACTATGCCGCCTGTGTATCTCAATTTTCACTGCATCTAATCCAGTTAATAGTTTAGGGCCTAGGAGCAGTGTCTGCATGTCAGCAGAGTAGCCCGCCTGTGAAACTAACTACACCGCCTGTGCATCTCTATTTTCACTGCATCTAATCCAGTTAATAGTTTAGGGTCTTGGAGCAGTGTCTGCACGTCAGCAGAGTAGCCCGACTGTGAAACAAACTACACCGCCCTTGTATCTCAATTTTCATTGCATCTAATCCAGTTAATAGTTTAGAGCCTAGGAGCAGTGTCTGCACGTCAGCAGAGTAGCCCGCCTGTGAAACAAACTACACCACCTGTGTATCTCAATTTTCACTGCATCTATTCCAGTTAATAGTTTAGGGCCTAGGAGCAGTGTCTGCACGTCAGCAGAGTAGCCCACCTGTGAAACTAACTACACCACCTGTGTATCTCTATTTTCACTGCATCTAATCCAGTTAATAGTTTAGAGCCTAGGAGCAGAGTCTGCGCGTCAACAGAGCAGCCCGCCTGTGAAACTAACTATACCGCCTGTGTATCTCTATTTTCACTGCATCTAATCCAGTTATTAGTTTAGGGCCTAGGAGCAGTGTCTGCACGTCAGCAGAGTAGCCCGCCTGTGAAACTAACTACAGCGCCTGTGCATCTCAATTTTCACTGCATCTAATCCAGTTAATAGTTTAGGGCCTAGGAGCAGTGTCTGCACGTCAGCAGAGTAGCCCACCTGTGAAACAAACTATACTGCCTGTGTATCTCAATTTTCAATTTTTCTCACTCTCCTTCTGCCTTCTTCAGACTGTGGACAGTCAGCTGATCCCTAATCACATGCCACGGCCGTGACGCCGCACAGTCTGAAGTAGGCGGAAGGAGATGAGTGAGAGGCGAAGATATGCACTGTGCATGGCCATGAATCCCAGCCCCACAGTGTGAATAAATCAGAAGACACTGCGGGGCGGGATCTTGGGTAGTGCGCCTGCACGGGTGCAGTCAGCCAAACAACAAATGATGTGAGAAGACGGGCAGCGCTAACTGCGCATGCCCAAGGGATAACCTAACAGCGCAGGCTCTGGGACAGATTCAAACAATTCTCAGTTCTCAGGAGGCAGTGCACGGTGCCAAGGGGGTATGAAGGACAGCTGTGCCCCATCTGATTTGGAAGGAAAGTCCTGCCTCCATGACTTTCACGGTATGAGGGGACAAATTTTATAAGTGTTTAGCTCAGCGTGTGCAAGGAGCATAACTGAAAGAGCCACCTTCTCCTTGTGCAGCATTACTGCTGCAAAAGGTGACACTTGCTGCCATGTTATTGGGTTTCAGTAACATCAGCTGATCCCTAGCTGTGTATCCGGCAATTTCTCCTGCTACCTCCATGCTCACACAACAACAGATATTAAACTGCCTCGTGTGCAGGCCTCGGCCTACACTCTGCTTCTCATTGATTCCCTGGACTCCAACACTGCCAGTTGCTGCCCGGAAGTGCTGTCCGCACAGTCAACAGTTGCTCCTCTGTTATTGGGGTTCAGTAAGACCAGCTGTTCCCCTGTTGTGTTTGCGGCAAGTTCTCCTGCTCTCTCCACACTAATCTAAACAAAAAAACATCAGTATACAGGCAAAGATGCTTCCCTTCACACTAAGACTACAACAGATATTAAATTGGCTCCAATTAGGCCTTGGCCTACACTCTGCTTCTAGCATTGACCCTGGGCTCCAACACGGCCAGTTGCTGCCCGGAAGTGCTGTCTGCACAGACAACAGTTGCTCCTCTGTTATTGGGGTTCAGTAATGCCAGCTGCTCCCCTGCTGTGTGTTAGGCAAGTTCTCCTGTCGGTTTCTTGCATTGACCCTGGGCTCCAACACCGCCAGTTGCTGCCTGGAAGTGCTGTCCGCACAGTCAACAGTTGCTCTTCGGTTATTGGGGTTCAGTAATGCCAGCTGTTCCCCTGATGTGTGTGCAGCAAGTTCTCCTGCTCGCTTCACACTAAGACTACAACAGATATTAAATTTGCTCCACTTAGGCCTCGGCCTACACTCTGATTCTAGCATTGACCCTGGGCTCCAACACCGCCAGTTGCTGTCCGGAAGTGCTGTCCACACAGTCAAGAGTTGCTCCTCTGTTATTGGGGTTCAGTAACGCCAGCTGCTCCCCTGCTTTGTGTGCGGCAAGTTCTCCTGCCAGTTTCTTGCATTGACCCTGGGCTCCCACACCGCCAGTTGCTACCCGGAAGTGCTGCCCACGCAGTCAACAGTTGCTCCTCTGTTATTGGGGTTCAGTAACGCCAGCTGCTCCCCTGCTGTGTGTGCGGCAAGTTCTCCTGCTCCCTCCACACTAGGACTACAACAGATATGAAATTTGCTCCACTTAGGCCTCGGCCTACACTGTGCTTCTAGCATTGACCCCGGGCTCCAACACGGCCAGTTGCTGCCCAGAAGTGCTGTACGCACAGTCAACAGTTGCTCCTCTGTTATTTGGGTTCGGTAACGCCAGATGCTCCCCTGCTGTGTGTTCGGCAAGTTCTCCTACCAGTTTCTTGCATTGACCCTGGGCTCCCACACCGCCAGTTGCTGCCCGGAAGTGCTGTCTGCTCAGCCAACAGTTGCTCCTTGTTATTTGGGTTCAGTAATGCCAGCTGCTCCCCTGCTGTGTGTGCGGCAAGTTCTCCTGCTCCCTCCACACTAAGACTACAACAGATATTAAATTTACTCCAATTAGTCCTTGGCCTACACTCTGATTTTAGCATTGACCCTGGGCACCAACACGGCCAGTTGGTTCTCGGAATTGCTGTCTGCACAGTGAAAACACTCGCTCCTGTGTTAGTGGGGTTCAGTAATGTCAGCTGCTCCCCTGCTGTGTATCAGGCAATAGTTCCTGCTACCTCCACAGTCACACTACTACAGATTTAAAACTTATTCCAATTAGGCCTTGGCCTACACTCCGTTTCTTCTGTAATCCCTGGGCTCCAACACCGCCAGTTGCTGCCCGGAAGTGCTGTCTGCACAGTCAACACTTGCTGCCGTGTTATTGGGTTTCAGTAACGTCAACTGATCCCCAGCTGTATATCCGGCAATTGCTCCTGCTCCCTCCACACTCACACTACTGCAGAAATTAAAGGGAACCTGTCCCCCCAGGTATTTGTAACTGAAAGAGCCACCTTGTGCAGCACTAATGTTGCACGCGGAAAAGGTGGCTCTTTTAGTTATGCTCCGGGAGGTGGGACTTTCCTTCGTAATAAGACACAGCACAGCCGTCATTCATACCCCTTTGTTGCCGGGCATTGCCTCCTCAGCGTTGCTTGAATCTGTCCCATAGCCTGCGCTGTTATGTTAAACCTTGGGCATGAGCAGTTAGCGCTGCCCATCTTCTGACATTATTTGATGTCAGGCTGACTGAGCCTTTGCTGCCACGCTGCCGGAGATCCCACCTCGCAGTGTCTTCTGATTTATTCACACTGCGGGGATGGGATTCATGGCCATGCGCAGTGCATATCTTCGCCTCTCATTCATCTCCTTCTGCCTTCTTCAGACTGTGCACCGTCAGCTGATCCCTAATGACATGCCACGGCTGTGATGCTGCACAGTCTGAAGAAGGCAGAAGATTAGTGAGAGGCGAAGATATGCACTGTGCATGGCCATGAATCCCAGCCCCACAGTGTGAATAAATCAGAAGACCCTGCGGGGCGGGATCTTGGGCAGCGCGTCCGCACAGGTGCAGTCAGCCGGACAACACATAATGTGAGAAGATGGGCAGCGCTAACTGCACATGCCCAAGGGATAACCTAACAGCGCAGGCTCTGGGACAGATTCAAGCAATTCTCAGTTCTCAGGAGGCGGTGCACGGTGCCAAGGGGGTATGAATGACAGCTGTGCCCCATCTGATTTGGAAGGAAAGGCCCACCTCCAGGACTTTCACGGTATGAGGGGACACATTTTATAAGCGTTTAGTTCAGCGTGTGCAAGGAGCATAACTGAAAGAGCCACCTTTTCCTTGTGCAGCATTACTGCTGCAAAAGGTGGCTCTTTCAGTTACAAATGCCTGGGGGGTTAAAGGTTCCCTTTCAAATTGGTCCAATTAGGCTTTGGCCTACACTCTGCTTCTCCTGGATTCCCTGGGCTACAACACAGCCAGTTGCTGCTCGGAAGAGCCGTCTGCACAGTCAACACTTGCTGCCGTGTTATTGGGTTTCAGTAACGTCAGCTGACCCCCAGCTGTGTATCCGGCAATTGCTCCTGCTACCTCCATGCTGACACAACAACAACAGATATTAAACTGCCTCGAGTGCAGGCCTCAGCCTACACTCTGCTTCTCCTGGATTCCCTGGGCTCCAACACCGACAGTAGCTGCCCGGTAGTGCTGTCCGCACAGTCAGCAGATGATCCTCTGTTATTTTGGTTCAGTAACACCAGCTGTTCCCCTGCTGTGTTTGTGGCAAGTTCTCCTGCTCCCTCCACACTAAGACTACAACAGATATTAAATTTGCTCCAATTAGGCCTCGGCCTATACTCTGCTTCTAGCATTGACCCTGAACTCCAACACTGCCAGTTGCTGCCCAGAAGTGCTGTCCGCACAGTCATCAGTTGCTCCTCTGTTATTGGGGTTCAGTAACGCCAGCTGTTCCGCTGCTGTGTGTGCGGCAAGTTTTTCTGCCAGTTTCTTGCATTGACCCTGGGCTCCAACACCACCAGTTGCTGCCCGGAATTGCTGTCCGCACAGTCAACAGTTGCTCCTCTGTTATTGGGGTTCAGTAACGCTAGCTGTTCCCCTGATGTGTGTGCAGCAAGTTATCCTGCTCCCTTCACACTAAGATTACAACAGATATTAAATTTGCTTCACTTAGGCCTCGGCCTACACTCTGATTCTAGCATTGACCCTGGGCTCCAACACCACCAGTTGCTGCCCGGAATTGCTGTCCGCACAGTCAACAGTTGCTCCTCTGTTATTGGGTTCAGTAACGCCAGCTGTTCCTCTGCTGTGTGCGGCAAGTTTTTCTGCCAGTTTCTTGCATTGACCCTGGGCTCCCATGCTGACAGTTGCTGCCCGGAAGTGCTGTCCGCACAGTCATCAGTTGCTCCTCTGTTATTGGTGTTCAGTAACGCCAGCTGCTCCCCTGCTGTGTGCGGCAAGTTCTCCTGCTCCCTCCACACTAAGACGATAAGAGATATTAAATTTGCTACAATTAGACCTCAGCCTACACTCTGCTCCTAGCATGGACCCTGGGCTCCAACACCACCAGTTGCTGCCCGGAAGTGATGTCCGCACAGTCAACAGTTGCTCCTTTGATATTGGGGTTCAATAATACCAGCTGCTCCCCTACTGTGTGTGCGGCAAGTTCTCCTGCCAGTTTCTTGCATTGACCCTGGGCTCCAACACCACCAGTTGCTGCCCGGAATTGCTGTCCGCACAGTCAACAGTTGCTCCTCTGTTATTGGGGTTCAGTAACGCTAGCTGTTCCCCTGATGTGTGTGCAGCAAGTTATCCTGCTCCCTTCACACTAAGATTACAACAGATATTAAATTTGCTCCACTTAGGCCTCGGCCTACACTCTGATTCTAGCATTGACCCTGGGCTCCAACACCACCAGTTGCTGCCCGGAATTGCTGTCCGCACAGTCAACAGTTGCTCCTCTGTTATTGGGGTTCAGTAACGCCAGCTGCTCCCCTGCTGTGTGTGCGGCAAGTTCTCCTACCAGTTTCTTGCATTGACCCTGGGCTTCCACACTGACAGTTGCTGCCCGGAAGTGCTGTCCACACAGTCAACAGTTGCTCCTCTGTAATTGGGGTTTAGTAGCGCCAGCTGCTCCCCTTCTGTGTATGCAGCAAGTTCTCCTGCCAGTTTCTTGCATTGACCCTGGGCTCCAACACCACCAGTTGCTGCCCAGAAGTGCTGTCCGCACAGTCAACAGTTGCTCCTCTGTTATTGGGGTTCAGTAACGCCAGCTGCTCCCCTGCTGTGTGTGCGGCAAGTTCTCCTGCTCCCTCCACACTAAGGCTATAAGAGATATTAAATTTGCTACAATTAGACCTCGGCCTACACTCTGCTCCTAGCATGGACCCTGGGCTCCAACACCACCAGTTGCTGCCCGGAAGTGATGTCCGCACAGTCAACATTTGCTCCTTTGTTATTGGGGTTCAATAATACCAGCTGCTCCCCTACTGTGTGTGTGGCAAGTTCTCCTGCCAGTTACTTGCATTGACTCTGGGCTCCAACACCACCAGTTGCTGCCCGGAATTGCTGTCCGCACAGTCAACAGTTGCTCCTCTGTTATTGGGGTTCAGTAACGCTAGCTGTTCCCCTGATGTGTGTGCAGCAAGTTATCCTGCTCCCTCCACACTAAGACTACAACAGATATGAAATTTGCTCCAATTAGGCCTCGGCCTACACTATGCTTCTAGCATTGACCCTGGGCTCCAACACGTCTCGTGTTGCATCGTATCCGTGTGGTGGACGGAAATTACTTTTGCTACATAATCCCAAGTCATGTGCTGAAAATAGTTTGTTATTGTAAGTGGTAGTAGGTAAGAGGTAGTCTGTGGTTGGCATCATGAAGAAATAGACCTTAAGTCTTAAAAGGCGGAAGAAGCGTTAGAGATCCATCTCCAATTCAAATGTCTTGCACCTATGTGTAGGACAAAATGAGAGCCCCTTTTGTAGGACCTGATATTCACAAATGCCACGGGATCTAGAGGAGATATTAATTACTAAAGTGGTAATACCTGGGATCTTGTGACTCTCATCTAATCCTTGTTTCTTTTTGTGTCCCCGTCCCCGTCCCCGTCAGGTCCTCTTCTTCTGGGGAAGCACCTGGTTTTTCCTAAAAATGTCCAGAAGTTGTGGGGATGCAATCCCTGTCTCGTTCTGAGCCTGACATCGAGTAATCCATCGGTGATCTTTGGTTTGGTCGAGTGGTATTCCGTCTTGAAGAGGATTTGTACTGCCATTTATAATAGAGGCGCAGAGAGATACATAAAATGTATGTATACTAATGCCAGAAGCCTCGCCAACAAAATGGACGAATTAGAACTAATGTTGTTGGAGCATAGTTATGACATGGTGGGGATATCTGAAACATGGCTAGATGAGAGCCATGATTGGGCTGTTAACTTGCAGGGCTATAGCCTGTTCAGAAATGACCATACAGATAAGCGAGGGGGTGGGGTGTGTCTATATGTAAAATCGTCCTTAAAACCCATCCTGCGTGATAATATAGGTGAATTTAATGAAAATGTAGAATCCCTGTGGGTGGAGATAAGGGGAGGGGGAAAAAATAATGAATTACTGATAGGGGTTTGTTATAAATCTCCAAGAATAATGGAAGCAATGGAGAATATCCTCGTAAAGCAAATAGATGAAGCTGTGACTCAAGGAGAAGTCATTATTATGGGGGACTTCAACTACCCTGAAATAGATTGGGGAACAGAAACCTGCAGTTCCAGCAAAGGTAATCGGTTTTTGACAACTGTGAGAGACAATTACCTTTCACAACTGGTTCAGGACCCAACAAGAAGGGGGGCACTGCTAGACCTAATATTAACCAACAGGCCAGACCGCATATCAAATATAAGGGTTGGGGGTCACTTGGGTAATAGCGATCACAAAATAATAAGTTTTCATGTATCCTTTAAAAAGATGTGTAATAGAGGGGTTACAAGGACACAAAACTTCAGGAGGGCAAATTTCCAACGGATGAGAGAGGATCTTGGTGCAATTAACTGGGACGATATCCTGAGACACAAAAATACACAAAGAAAATGGGAGACATTTATTAGCATCCTGGATAGGACCTGTGCACAGTATATACCATATGGGAATAAACATACTAGAAATAGGAGGAAACCAATATGGCTAAATAGAGCTATAAGGGGCGCAATAAGTGACAAAAAGAAAGCATTTAGAGAATTAAAGGAAGTAGGTAGTGATGAGTAGTGTTGAGCGATACCGTCCGATACTTGAAAGTATCGGTATCGGATAGTATCGGCCGATACCCAAAAAGTATCGGATATCACCGATACCGATACCCGATACCAATACAAGTCAATGGGACACCAAGTATCGGAAGGTATCCTGATGGTTCCCAGGGTATGAAGGAGAGGAAACTCTCCTTCAGGCCCTGGGATCCATATTAATGTGTAAAATAAAGAATTAAAATAAAAAATATTGATATAATTACCTCTCTGGAGGCCCCTGGACATCACCGCTGGTAACCGGCAGCCTTCTTTGCTTAAAATGAGCGCGTTTAGGACCTGAGGATGACGTCGCGGCTTCTGATTGGTCGCGTGCCGCTCTTGTGACCGCCACGCGACCAATCAGAAGCCGCGACATCATTCTCAGGTCCTAAATTCCTAGAATGAGGAGTTTAGGACCTGAGAATGACGTCGCGGCTTCTGATTGGTCGCGTGGCGGTCACATGAGCGGCACGCGACCAATCAGAAGCCGTGACATCATGGAAGTCCCTAAACGCTCTCATTTTAAACAAAGAAGGCTGCCGGTTACCAGCGGTGATGTCCAGGGGCCTCCGGAGAGGTAAGTATATCAATATTTTTTATTTTAATTCTTTATTTTACACATTAATATGGATCCGATACCGATTCCTGATACCACAAAAGTATCGGAACTCGGTATCGGAATTCCGATACCGCAAGTATCGGCCGATACCCGATACTTGCGGTATCGGAATGCTCAACACTAGTGATGAGGCATTAAATAAATACAGAAAATTAAATAAATTCTGTAAAAAGCAAATCAAGGCAGCAAAGATTGAGACAGAGAGACTCATTGCCAGAGAGAGTAAAAATAATCCTAAAATATTCTTTAACTACATAAATAGTAAGAAACTAAAAAAATGATAGTGTTGGCCCCCTTAAAAATAGTCTGGGTGAAATGGTGGATGAGGATGAGGAAAAGGCCAATATGCTAAATGACTTTTTTCATCAGTATTTACACAGGAAAATCCCATGGCAGACAAAATGACTAGTGATAAAAATTCCCCATTAAATGTCACCTGCTTAACCCAGCAGGAATTGCGGCGGCGTCTAAAAATCACTAAAATTGACAAATCTCCGGGCCCGGATGGGATACACCCTCGAGTACTGCAGGAATTAAGTACAGTCATCGATAGACCATTATTTTTAATCTTTAAAGACTCCATAATAACAGGGTCTGTACCACAGGACAGGCGTATAGCAAATGCGGTGCCAATATTCAAAAAGGGGACAAAAACTGAACTCGGAAATTATAGGCCAGTAAGCTTAACCTCTACTGTGGATAAAATCCTGGAGGGCATTCTAAGGGATGCTATACTGGAGTATCTGAAGAGGAATAACCTCATGACCCAGTATCAGCACGGGTTTACTAGGGACCGTTCATGTCAGACTAATTTGATCAGTTTCTATGAAGAGGTAAGTTCTGGATTGGACCAAGGGAACCCAGTGGATGTAGTGTATATGGACTTTTCAAAAGCTTTTGATACGGTGCCACACAAAAGGTTGATACATAAAATGAGAATAATGGGGATAGGGGAAAATATGTGCAAGTGGGTTGAGAGCTGGCTCAGGGATAGGAAACAAAGGGTGTTTATTAATGGAGCACACTCGGACTGGGTAGCGGTTAGCAGTGGGGTACCACAGGGGTCAGTATTGGGCCCTCTTCTTTTTAACATATTTATTAATGACCTTGTAGGGGGCATTCAGAGTAGAATTTCAATATTTGCAGATGACACTAAACTCTGCAGAGTAATCAATACAGAGGAGGACAATTTTATATTACAGGATGATTTATGTAAACTAGAAGCTTGGGCTGATAAATGGCAAATGAGCTTTAATGGGGATAAATGTAAGGTCATGCACTTGCGTAGAAGAAATAAGATGTATAATTATGTGCTTAATTCTAAAACTCTGGGCAAAACCGTCAATGAAAAAGACCTGGGTGTATGGGCGGATGACAAACTCATATTCAGTGGCCAGTGTCAGGCAGCTGCTACAAAGGCAAATAAAATAATGGGATGCATTAAAAGAGGCATAGATGCTCCTGAGGAGAACATAATTTTACCTCTGTACAAGTCACTAGTTCGACCACACTTAGAATACTGTGCACAGTTCTGGTCTCCGGTGTATAAGAAAGACATAGCTGAACTAGAGCGGGTGCAGAGAAGAGCGACCAAGGTTATTAGAGGACTGGGGGGTCTGCAATACCAAGATAGGTTATTACACTTGGGGCTATTTAGTTTGGAAAAACGAAGACTAAGGGGTGATCTTATGTTAATGTTAATGAGGGGACAGTACAAAGACCTTTCTGATGATCTTTTTAATCATAGACCTAAAACCGGGACAAGGGGGCATCCTCTGCATTTGGAGGATTCCTTGATAGGGTGTTGATCCAGGGAACTAATCTGATTGCCGTATGTGGAGTCGGGAAGGAATTTTTTTCCCCAATGTGGAGCTTACTCTTGCCACATGGGTTTTTTTTGCCTTCCTCTCGATCAACATGTTAGGGCATGTTAGGTTAGGCTATGGGTTGGACTAGATGGACTTATAGTCTTCCTTCAACCTTAATAACTATGTAACTATGTATATTTATACACTTGGTTGGATTCGTAGTCTTCGTTGTCTCTACTGAATTTATTGTGCTTTCTGTCTCTCCTGTGTTGATCTATATGACTTTGTATCTTTGCTTTTAGAGAAGAAAGTTCTTCTGTGGATCCATTGGTGGCCAATTGAGTTCCTATGTTCTTGATCTGTTCCGCATTGATCTCAATGGCTTTGTGGAGATGCTCTACAGTTAGGGTTGTTAAGTTGAAAGAGCATTTATTAAGTATGTGTTCATATCTAGAACAAAAGTCAGGAGATTCTCAGAAGAGGGTGGGATGTAGTGGAACTCTAAGACCCCTTGTGATCCATTTAACCCTGAGATACTGCGAGAGAGTTGCGCAGTGCAGTTCTATATTAGTTTGGTGCAGAAGTGCCCACTCCAAATCCCTTCCCCGAGTTTTCCTAGGTGGAACCTTAAGGAAATCGCTAGAGTGTTTTGATTGTGCCAAAATCGTTGAGGATTCTTCTGCGTTATACGAGAAGGTAGTGGAGGACATTGCCGGACAGTGTGCTTACACGTACGGGAAACACATATAAATATTAATAATGTGAGCTTTACTGTAGAGGGTGCTAAGGTAGGTACCCAAACCGTGTTATGTTAAATAGAGAAACCTAGCACTCAACTTAATTGCACATAAGGAAGAACTTTTATTCAGTCCATGGAATGTAGCACAGCAAAAAAACAAAAAACGTTTTGGTCAAACTTGACCTTCGTTAGTTACTACAAAGAATATATACAGAAAAAAATGGCAATTTAAACATGGTTAAACAAAAGCTGGTTGTAAAAAAGAGGAGGGCTGAAAAAAAGAAAAGGAAAATAAAGATGGATAAAGGCCCGTGCAGAAAATCGGACAACTGATTGATGAAGATCTAATAGTTAAGCAAGTGAGTCTCAAGCTATTGGACAATCAGGAAATGGATAAAATAGGTGGATACCGCGTCAAAGACTATTCAGGCATATCCCATCTAAAAGACAAGATATTGACTTTCCGACCATTTCCAGTATTGCAGCGGTGTTTCATCTATTTACTCCTATTTTGCTCCACCTTTTGTTTTAGGCCATCTAAAGTGACCGACAATAAGATTAATACAGTCTCCTATTTTATCCATCATACACAGTCCTTACAGGTATGTTATTTCCCCTTTGCTTACCTGTATCTCACTTCGCTGTATTACTACAAATGATTATAAAATTAGAAAATTAGATATTCATTGGAATTCAGTGACATCAACCAGATTTTTCTGATATACTTAGTACGGTATGTCATTTTATCCCTATGAACTGTTCATCACCTATACACTTAAATAATCCACTACCTGATTGTCCAATAGCTTGAGATTCACTTGCCTAATCTGTTAGATCTTCATCAATCAGTTGTCCGATTTTCTGCACGTGCCTTTATCCAATTTTATTTTCCTTTTCTTTTTTTCAGCCCTCCTCTTTTTTATAACCAGCTTTTGTTTAACTATGTTTAAATTGGCAATTTTTTCTGTATATACTTTGTAGTAACTGAAAAAGGTCAAGTTTGACCGAAACGTTTTTTGCTGTACTACATTCCATGAAGTAAATAAAAGTTCTTCCTCATGTGCAATTAAGTTGAGTGCTAGGTTTCTTTACATCTAGTTTGAAAGCACCGTTAGATGGCATGTTAAAAAATTACATGGTCTAGTCAAGAATTGTTTAATGTAAAGAGGTTTTTTCATTATTCAAGAAACAATTTAAAGTGAAGGCACAATGAATCCTGAATATGAAAATACATCTATCTATTATTTAGAATAGAAAATAGCATGAAAAAATCATCTGGAAACATCTATTTTATTCATATCTTATTCGCTTATTAGCTGTTTGTAATGTAGAGTTATAGGATAGTAAACATTTTTAAAGTCTAGTCATTATTGTGATGTTTTTAAAGTATATTTTTTTACTTAATTGCTTTTTTGTGTTGTGATTGAAAATACAGTAGAGTGGCCACCCATAAACAATACCTGATGCTGGTCTCTATGGCAACTAACGCAGTCTCGCAGGATACGTTTTATATCAACATTTCAGATTAGAAAAACGCTAATGTAAAATGAACGCACAGTAAAGAGTATGTTAAGGACAGAGACATAACTTTTAAAAGTAGCTGAACGAGTGCCATTATGAAAGTGTATTTGAAAAAGAGGTCAAATATCGTCACTCAACTAATGCAGAGTAAAGTCAAATAAACTGGACACATTGTATTGAAATGATAATGCAAATATTAGACTCACATTCCTTCTATAGATTTCCATAACCATGGAATCAAAGACAGAAGAGATGTTCATAAAACTGTCACAGACTTAGAGGGAACCTGACAGCTGATACATGCTACCCAGTCAATGGGCAGCAAGTATCAAACAATCGGCTATGATTCCAGCCATGTACGTATATTTGATTGTGCTGCAGCAATAACAATATCTGTGTGCATGGCAGTCAAATAATGAAAAATTTCACATACAGTATTTTGGAAATGGGCGTGGATCCCCTATCCTCTCGGGCCTCTGTGGAGCAGAACAGGTTACACCAATGATATGCACGCCCCTGGTCCTCAACAACTAATCCCCGCACACTTTTCTCTCATACATACAAGGCTGAAATAATACATCCAATGACTGATAAATGCTGCCTGTGAAGGGCTGCAGGGACACGAAAATCACTGAAATGGATGGAAACAGCATTGAAATGTAATGGAAACAGCATGGGGAAGATGCCAGATTGCTAGAGAAGTAAATAAATAAATAATTTAAAAAAATGAAGCGGGTTCCCCCCCATTTTTGATAACCAGTAAAGCAGACAGCTGGGGGATGTTATTTGTTAGGCTGTGAAGGTCCGTCGCAGCCTAAAAATTCCAACCCACAGCCACCCCCAATGCATTAGATATGCCAATTTTGGCACCTTGCCCAGCTCTTCCTGAATGCCCTGTTGCAGTGGGTAAATATTTTTGGGGGTTGATGTCAGCTGTATAATGTAAGTTGGCATTAAGCACAGGGGTTAGTAATAGAGAGGCCTCTATCAGACAACCCCATAAGTAATTTAAAAAAACACACGCATACAGAAAAAAATACTTTATTTGAATAAAAACTCCCCCACACTAGGGTTGAGCGACCTTGACCTTTTTAGAGTTGAGTCGGGTTTCGCGAAACCCGACTATCTCAAAAGTCGAGTCGAGTGGAATCGGCCGATTATCGCGAAAAGTCAGGGATCGACCGAAACACGAAACCCAATGCAAGTCAAAGGGGGAGCATAGTCGGCAGTGAGTAGAGGCCAGGAAAACATGTACAGAGCCTATTTTAATGGCAAAAACATCCATTCTTGTTACTGAAGCTTGTCAATCTTAATTTAGCTTATAATAATTGTAAGGCATTTGAAATTGGGGGTCGTTTAGCTAAAGTTGTGGGGGGTAGGGCTGGTTCAAGTAATTAGTGGGCCCAGTAAATCTGGACCACATCACGGCAGTGGAGCAGGGAGAAATAAGTATTTCAACTTTGCAAGTGCTGTGATCCTGAGCAAGCAGGGAGGGCCCCCTCGTTGGCATTGGCACTGGCACAGGGCCCCTCAAAGTACAGCGGTGTGTTTGCACGGCGGGGGCGCCTCCCACCGGCAGCAACACTTTTGCGTACTATGAGGGGCCCTGTGCTAGTGACGTCGCCAACGAGTATTCCTCCCCCCACCTGATGAAGGAACCTGCACCTTCATCTGCACCTTCCTCTTTGTCCCCGTGTAATGTGGTATGGTATGCGGGAAGGGGGACCTGACTTTCAGCAGGGTCACAATCTTGCAGTGTAGCGTGCACGGGGAATGTTGCGTTATGGGTCAATGTACCAGCAGACTCATCTATCACTGGCTGGGCAATGGGCAGGATGAGGAGGAAACACAGATATAGGCCCAAAGAATAAAGTGGGCTAAATGCAGTTCAAAATTGGTAACAGGACTAACCAGGGGGCATTGTTTTGTTCAGTGGAGGACAACTGAAATGAGAGGCTGACACAGAGAGTTGGCCCAAATCTGTAAGTAGTCTAAATGCAGTTCAAAATTGGCAAGAGTAGTAAACAGGCGGCACAGCTTTGTTTACTGTAGGAGAACAGCAAGGAGCGGCAGACACCGATAGAAGGCCCCAACCCAACTAGTAGGCCCACTGCAGTTTTAAAATTCCGATAGGCTGAAAACCAGATAATTGTAGGTCATTTTTTCTAAAGAGGACAGCTATATTGAGTGGCGCAGCCAGACACTACAAGTAGTGCCCATTCTTTACTACACAGACACACATATTATGGCATGGGTTTATGTCATTTTACCATCGCTGACTCCGTTATACACAATATAAGGCACCTCTTCATTTATATGATAAAACAATTTTCCGTCCCATTATCCCATATATGTCATTTTACCATCGCTGACTCCGTTATGCGCAATATACTGATAAGGCACCTCTTCATTTATATGATAAAACACTTTTCCGTCCCATTATCCCATATACGCATGCACCAGTATCTCCAGCGCTCCCTTTATATGTCAGAACGTCATCCTGTCCTGCAACCTGATATGCGCACGCGCCAACCCTGCAAGCGCCCTTTCTATTTGATGGAATGCTACTCCGTCCTATTACGCATGCGCCGGCATCCACAGCGCTTCCGGTCACATGTCCCATTAGCGCTCTACATCTGAGCGCTCGTCATGGAGGGGTCTCATTCCCTACTACGCCGGTCACAGCTTAAGACACGGGAGTGTCAGCACCGGACCCACCTGGGAGCCCCGACGCCAGCGCCAGCACCCACCTAGACACGGCTGTGTCAGGAGTTCCACACATCGCCTAAACGCCAGGCGCAACTCAGAGGGCCACATTGCACATCGGAGCTCCTGCTTCTACTCATGACACCACTGTGTCAGCTGTACACTGACACGCCATTCCTTGGACGTATGTCTAATTTACCAGATAAGTATTTCCACATTTCCTTTACCTTTTTATCCGTTATCTAATGCCACATATCTCATATAACTTTACTCTCTGCTAGTGTCACACACATGGGCATCGTACCCTATGCAGCTCTAATGAAATTAGTCTGCTCTTGGACCCCATATTATATCTCTTTCGCCAAACATATCCACAGGTCAGGTGCCTTTCTTTTTCCTTAAGTGATAGTAGCACCTTACTATTATGACGCACCCTCATCACTATACCTTTCAACAGGCTTCTGGCACACGACCTTGATAGCCATCTACTCCATTTGTTCCAAAGAGAAATCGCTCAGCCCTAAATATATGAGTTCCTATGAAAATTACAGGGTAGGTCTATGTTCCCGTCTATATATTTCTACACACCATAACAGATACCCAGTGAACAGTTACACTCATATTTATGTTTTACCCTCCATTTCTACCAGGACATAACCTGTCGTCAGTACCGTACTTGTAAAACCCTGAACTGAAACTTAACTCTGCATATTAGGTGGGCCACTCTTATTTGCCTTGTGTTTTCACTTAGAAATAAATATGATCCATTTATATGACAGAACCATCTAGGCCACTCTTTGACCTATGGACGAATTTCTATTACATCCATGTTTTGAGTTGCATGCACTATTTTATGTACGCCCATCCGTGTCAATATGGAATCCCTTCTTTGATCTTCTTGCTTTATATACAACCCTTGGTAATTATTCACTCCAATTTTAGTATATTTCGCTACTTAGTCTCACAGAGTCATTACTCTGTACATGATTACCATCTATATCCTTTATTTTATATCTTGTATATAGTGTACAGAACATGTCTTCATCGTCTTTTGTAAATATTGTATTGTAAATAGTTGTATCTTTATGTTTTTTGCAGCGACGTTGTGACCAAGGCTATGTATTGGCCGAAACGTCAAAATTTACCAGTCGCTTTACCTTGAAACCACTACAAATAAACTTCCACTTGCAAGCATACCTTCCTCTTGTACGTGTGCAGTGATCTTTTTATTCAGTGACTTTGGAACTTTCGGTTCCCTTCACTAACACCGTCACCCTCACCTCAGTTGAGTGCTAGCCATCATAGCTTTTTAGAGACACTACAAGTAGGCCTTAAACTACAAAGTTGGCTCGATGCTGGTTTAAAAAAGGTTACATGGGTACACGTTCTGCATTGTTGTGCTCAGTGGAGGACAATTGGAAGGAGGGATCGCAGAAAGACTTTGTAGGCGTAAAATTACAAAATAGGCTCTATGCAACTTCGATTATGTGGCAACCTGGAGAACACCTTGGAGCGGCAGACACCGTCTCTACGACCCAGACCCAACTTGTAGGCCTAATGTTGTGTTGTTTCAACAACTACTTAAGACGAGCATGAAGATTGAAGCAATGGAGAGGAAACCTGGAGAACACCTTGGAGCGGAAGACACCGTCTCTACAACCCAGACCCAACTTGTAGGCCTAATGCAGTGTTGTTTTCAACAACTACTAAACGAGAGCTAGAAGCTCGAAGCTATGGAGAGGAAACCTGGGGAACACCTTGGAGCGGCAGACACCGTTAGTAGGCCCTACCGAAGTAGTAGTAGTAGCCCCAATGCAGTTTTCCAATTCCTATAGGCTGAAAACCAGACTATTGACGCTCAGCTTTTTTAAAAGGAGGACAGCTGTATTAAGTGGCGCAGACAGACACAGGTAGTAGGCCTTAAACACAACATTTGGGTCAATGCAGTTTAAAAAAGGTTACAGGGGTACACAGGCAGCATTGGTCTGTTCAGTGGAGGACAATTTCAATTATGGACCACAGACAGAGTTTGTATGCCTACTATTAAAAAAGGATGCTCTATGCAATTTAAAATAGGTTCCAGGGGTACACGGGCAGCAGTAGACAGGTCACTGGAGGACTAGTGGAAGGAGGGACCTCAGACAGGCGTAGTAGGCCTAACATAACAAAATTTGGCTGTAGGCACTTTAAAATTGGTTCCAGGGGTACACGGGCAGCAGTAGACAGGTCAGTGGAGGACTACTGGAAGGAGGGACCGCAGACAGTCGTAGTAGGCCTAACATAACAAAATTTGGCTTTTTAAATTGGTTCCAGGGGTACACGGGCAGCAGTAGACAGGTCAGTGGAGGACTAGTGGAAGGAGGGACCGCAGACAGGCGTAGTAGGCCTAACATAACAAAATTTGGCTGTAGGCACTTTAAAATTGGTTCCAGGGGTACACAGGCAGCAGTGGTCTGGTCAGTGGAGGACTAGTGGAAGGAGGGACAGCAGACAGGCGTAGTAGGCCTAACATAACAAAATTTGGCTGTAGGCACTTTAAAATTGGTTCCAGGGGTACACGGGCAGCACTAGACAGGTCAGTGGAGGACTAGTGGAAGGAGGGACCGCAGACAGGCGTAGTAGGCCTAACATAACAAAATTTGGCTGTAGGCACTTTAAAATTGGTTCCAGGGGTACACGGGCAGCAGTAGACAGGTCAGTGGAGGACTAGTGGAAGGAGGGACCGCAGACAGGCGTAGTAGGCCTAACATAACAAAATTTGTCTGTAGGCACTTTTAAATTGGTTCCAGGGGTACACGGGCAGCAGTAGACAGGTCAGTGGAAGACTAGTGGAAGGAGGGACCGCAGACAGGCATAGTAGGCCTAACATAACAAAATTTGGCTGTAGGCACTTTAAAATTGTTTCCAGGGGTACACGGGCAGCAGTAGACAGGTTAGGGGAGGACTAGTGGAAGGAGGGACCGCAGACAGGCGTAGTAGGCCTATCATAACAAAATTTGGCTGTAGGCACTTTAAAATTGGTTCCAGGGGTACACGGGCAGCAGTGGTCTGGTCAGAGGAGGACTAGTGGAAGGAGGGACCACAGACAGGCGTAGTAGGCCTAACATAACAAAATTTGGCTGTAGGCACTTTAAAATTGGTTCCAGGGGTACACGGGCAGCAGTAGACAGGTCAGTGGAGGACTAGTGGAAGGAGGGCCCGCAGACAGGCGCAGTAGGCCTAACATAACAAATTTGGCTGTAGGCAATTTTAAATTGGTTCCAGGGGTACACGGGCAGCAGTAGACAGGTCAGTGGAGGACTAGTGGAAGGAGGGACCGCAGACAGGCATAGTAGGCCTAATATAACAAAATTTGGCTGTAGGCACTTTAAAATTGGTTCCAGGGGTACACGGGCAGCAGTAGACAGGGCACTGGAGGACTAGTGGAAGGAGGGACCGCAGACAGGCGTAGTAGGCCTAACATAACAAAATTTGGCTGTAGGCACTTTAAAATTGTTTCCAGGGGTACACGTGCAGCAGTGGTCTGGTCAGTGGAGGACTAGTGGAAGGAGGGACCGCAGACAGGCGTAGTAGGCCTAACATAACAAAATTCGGCTGTAGGCACTTGCAATTCTCTTGCAGGGGTACACAGGCAGCATTGGTGTTGTCAGCGGAGGCCGATTGTAATGAGTGTCTGCCAGTTAGTACTCCAAAAATATAAATAGATGCTAATGTGTCGCATTACAACAAAACCAAAACACAAAAGGGTGGAATACTTAGGTACAGGGGTGGGCTACTCTACTGAGTTTTAGACCTAGTAATTTGGCGCTAAATATTTACTGGTGTAAATATAGGACACTGCCCCTGACTATGTTAAGTACCATCATACATGTCAACACAATGGTATTGTCAGTGCCAGGCATTGAATGATGTCAGCGCACAGACTAAACATTGGTGGAACTGTGAGAGATAATTGTGCAAGTGGTAGAGCAATGTTTGAGCTGGCGGGAACTCTCTTGTGGCCGGCGGTACAGGCCCAGGGCCCCTCATGTTACAACAGTGTGTCTGACGTTGGGTGCGCACCACCACCGCCAGAGACACTTTATTGTACTATGAGGGATCCAGTGGCAGTGCCGTCGACCAAAAGCGGGCACACCCACCTCTTCAGACAAACGGCACTCTCACGGGTGCTTGCACCAAGTGGCGAGACCACGGCCCCTTGGGGATAGTTTGGCCATTTAGGGAGGTGTAAACATGTCGTATGCTGGACAATCAGCTGCTGCAAATTACGCGATTGGAAAAGTCAGTCAGAGTAGTCCACAAGCAAGACCTTTTCATAGGAAAGCTAGGTGTCAGCCGGGCAAGGTGGGGCAAAAGAATTCGAAATCCAGTTGTGGTTCATTTTAATGAAGGTTAGATAATCCACATTTTGGGTAGCCAGACGAGTCCTTTTTTCAGTTAATATTGAACCTGCAGCACTGAATACTCTATCTGATAGGACACTAGCTGCCGGGCAAGAAAGCTCCTGCAATGCATATTCTGCCAATTCTGGCCAGGTGTCTAATTTGGATGCCCAGTAATCAAATGGGAATGATGGTTGAGGTAGAACATCGATAAGGGATGAAAAATAGTTAGTAACCATACTGGACAAATGTTGTCTCCTGTCACTTTGAATTGATGCTGCAGTACCTGTCCTGTCTGCGGTCATAGCAAAATCACTCCACAACCTGGTCAGAAAACCCCTCTGTCCAATGCCACTTCTGATTTCTGCACCTCTAACACCTCTGGTGTGCTGCCCCCTGCAGCTCGTGTGAGAACGATCACGGGCGCTGTGTGATGGGAATGCCTGAAGCAAACGGTCAACAAGAGTTGATTGTTTGGTTGCTAATATTAGTTCCAAGTTCTCATGTGGCATAATATTTAGCAATTTGCCTTTATAGCGAGGATCAAGGAGGCAGGCCAACCAGTAATCGTCATCGTTCATCATTTTAGTAATGCGTGTGTCCCTTTTGAGGATACGTAAGGCATAATCCGCCATGTGGGCCAAAGTTCCAGTTGTCAAATCTGTGGTTGTGCTGGGTTGAGGGGCTGTTTCAGGCAAATCTACGTCACTTGTGTCCCTCAAAAAACCAGAACCCGGCCTTGCCACGCCACCAATTTCCAGTGGCCCCGGAAAAGCTTCCTCATTAAAAAAATACTCATCCCCATCATCCTCCTCGTCCTCCTCCTCCTGTTCGCCCGCTACCTCGTCCTGTACACTGCCCTGACCAGACAATGACTGACTGTCATCAAGGCTTTCCTCTTCCTCTGCTGCAGACGCCTGCTCCTTTATGTGCGTCAAACTTTGCATCAGCAGACGCATTAGGGGGATGCTCATGCTTATTATGGCGTTGTCTGCACTAACCAGCCGTGTGCATTCCTCAAAACACTGAAGGACTTGACACATGTCTTGTATCTTCGACCACTGCACACCTGACAACTCCATGTCTGCCATCCTACTGCCTGCCCGTGTATGTGTATCCTCCCACAAATACATAACAGCACGCCTCTGTTCGCAGTCTCTGAAGCATGTGCAGTGTTGAGTTACACCTTGTTGCAACGTCGATGATTAGGCGATGCTGGGGAAGGTTCAAAGACCGCTGATAGGTCTGCATACGGCTGGAGTGTACGGGCGAACGGCGGATATTCGAGCAAAGTCCGCGCACTTTGAGGAGCAGGTCGGATAACCCCGGATAACTTTTCAGGAAGCACTGCACCACCAGGTTTAAGGTGTGAGCCAGGCAAGGAATATGTTTCAGTTGGGAAAGGGAGATGGCAGCCATGAAATTCCTTCCGTTATCACTCACTACCTTGCCTGCCTCAAGATCTACAGTGCCCAACCACGACAGTGTTTTTCTTTCTGCAAGAACTCTGACAGAACTTCTGCGGTGTGTCTGTTGTCGCCCAAACACTTCATAGCCAATACAGCCTGCTGACGATTGCCAGTA
This sequence comes from Ranitomeya imitator, assembly GCF_032444005.1. Lineage (NCBI taxonomy): Eukaryota > Metazoa > Chordata > Amphibia > Anura > Dendrobatidae > Ranitomeya > Ranitomeya imitator. The sequence goes on from NC_091282.1 coordinate 1,036,115,967, forward strand.
GCTGCCTCATAATGGGACAACTGGTGTGCAACAGTGGCAGCTGCGGATGGATTGGTTGGGCGACTGCGGTCTGTGGACGAGCTCTCGCTTCTGCAGGAGGACGACGAGGAGGAGGAGGAGGGGGTGCGAACGGCTACAGCCAACTGTTTCCTAGACCGTGGGCTAGGCAGAACTGTCCCAAAATTGCTGTCCCCTGTGAACCCTGCATCCACCACATTCACCCAGTGTGCCGTGATGGACACGTAACGTCCCTGGCCATGCCTACTGGTCCATGCATCTGTTGTCAGGTGCACCTTTGTACTCACAGATTGCCTGAGTGCATGGACGATGCGCTCTTTAACATGCTGGTGGAGGGCTGGGATGGCTTTTCTCGAAAAGAAATGTCGACTGGCTAGCTCGTAGCGTGGTACAGCGTAGTCCATCAGGGCTTTGAAAGCTTCACTTTCAACTAACCGGTAGGGCATCATCTCTAACAAGATTAGTCTAGCTATGTGGGCGTTCAAACCCTGTGTACGCGGATGCGAGGCTAAGTACTTCCTTTTTCTAACCAGAGTCTCATGTAGGGTGAGCTGGACTGGAGAGCTGGAGATCGTGGAACTAGCGGGGGCCATGCCTACTGGTCCATGCATCTGTTGTCAGGTGCACCTTTGTACTCACAGATTGCCTGAGTGCATGGGCGATGCACTCTTTAACATGCTGGTGGAGGGCTGGGATGGCTTTTCTCGAAAAGAAGTGTCGACTGGGTAGCTCGTAGCGTGGTACAGCGTAGTCCATCAGGGCTTTGAAAGCTTCGCTTTCAACTAACCGGTAGCTAGCTATGTGGGCGTTCAAACCCTGTGTACGCGGATGCGAGGCTAAGTACTTCCTTTTTCTAACCAGAGTCTCATGTAGGGTGAGCTGAACTGGAGAGCTGGAGATCGTGGAACTAGCGGGGGTGCCAGTGGACATGGCAGACTGAGAGACGGTTGGAGACGGTATTGCTGCTTCCGGTGCCCTAGATGCAGTGTTTCCTACTACGAAACTGGTGATTCCCTGACCCTGACTGCTTTGGCCTGGCAAAGAAACCTGCACAGATACTGCAGGTGGTGCAGAAAATGGTGGCCTTACAGTGACGGAAGGGATGTAGCGTTGCTGACTAGCTTCATTGGCCGAGGGTGTTACAACCTTAAGGGACGTTTAGTAGTTAGTCCAGGCTTGCAAATGCATGGTGGTTAAATCTCTATGCATGCAACTTGTATTTAGACGTTTCAGATTCTGACCTCTGCTTAAGGTAGTTGAACATTTTTGACAGATGACTTTGCGCTGATCAATTGGATGTTGTTTAAAAAAATGCCAGACTGCACTCTTTCTAGCATCGGATCCCTTTTCAGGCATTGCAGACTGAGCTTTAACCGGATGGCCACGCTGTCCTCCAACAGGTTTTGGCTTTGCCACACGTTTTGGGCCAGATACGGGCCCGGCAGATGGAACCTGTTGCGATGTTGATGCCTGCTGCGGCCCCTCCTCCTCCGCTTCAGAACTACTGCCGCCTGAACCCTGTTCCCCCAATGGCTGCCAATCAGGGTCAACAACTGGGTCATCTATAACCTCCTCTTCTAGCTCGTGTGCAACTTCGTCTGTGTCACCGTGTAAGTCGGTGGTATAGCGTTCGTGACGGGGCACCATAGTCTCATCAGAGTCTGATTCTGGATCAGTACCCTGAGAGGGCAATGTTGTGGTCTGAGTCAAAGGACCAGCATAGTAGTCTGGCTGTGGCTGTGCATCAGTGCACTCCATGTCAGATTCAACTTGTAATGGGCATGGCCTGTTACCTGTTTCACTTTCTAAGCCAGGGACGGTATGTGTAAAGAGCTCCATGGAGTAACCCGTTGTGTCGCCTGCTGCATCCTTCTCTGTTGCTGTTTTTGCTGAAGAGGACAAGGAAGCGACTTGTCCCTGACTGTGAACATCCACTAACGAAGCGCTGCTTTTACATTTAGCAGTTTCAGAAGAGGAGGCAAAAGAGCTAGAGGCTGAGTCAGCAAGGTAAGCCAAAACTTGCTCTTGCTGCTCCGGCTTTAAAAGCGGTTTTCCTACTCCCAGAAAAGGGAGCGTTTGAGGCCTTGTGTAGCCAGACGACGAACCTGGCTCCACAGCTCGAGACTTAGGTGCTGTATTGTTTTTCCCACGACCACCCGATGCTCCACTACCACTACCATCATTACCAGCTGGCTATGAACGCCCACGGCCACGACCTCTACCACCAGACTTCCTCATTGTTTTAAAAACGTCACCAAACTAATGGTATTTGTTACTGTCAATCAACTTACAAGGTGAACTCTAACTTCTGTATGATTTAGATATCCCTTAATAGGTGGGTGAGACCGCAAGGAAAATCAGGCACGATGTTACACACTCTGTTTTCTGTGGCACCAAATGAGAGAGATGCCACACACGCAGGACTGTCACTTAAGCACAAAGGCCAATATTAATCTCCCACTGTTTGTTTTTTTGTCAGGGAGAGTTTAGAAACCAAATTTAAAAAAAAAAAACACGTGGCTTTCTATGGCCCACTATTTAAGAGAGATGGCACACTCAGGACTGGCACACAAGCAGAAAGGCCAATATTAATCTCCCACTGTTTTTTTTTTTCAGGGAGAATTTAGATACCAAATTTAAAAAACAAAACACTAGGCTTTCTATGGCCCACTATTTAAGAGAGATGGCACACTCAGAACTGGCACACAAGCAGAAAGGCCAATATTAATCTCCCACTGTTTTTTTTTCAGGGAGAATTTAGATACCAAATTAAAAAAAAAAAAACACTAGGCTTTCTATGGCCCACTATTTAAGAGAGATGGCACACTCAGGACTGGCACACAAGCAGAAAGGCCAATATTAATCTCCCATGGTTTTTTTTATTTTTCCAGGGAGAATTTAGAAACCAAATTTAAAAAAAAACAAACTAGGCTTTCTATGGCCCACTATTTAAGAGAGATGGCACACTCAGGACTGGCACACAAGCAGAGAGGCCAATATTAATCTCCCACTGTTTTTTTTTTCAGGGAGAATTTAGAAACCAAATTTAAAAAAAAAAAAACACGGGGCTTTCTATGGCCCACTATTTAAGAGAGATGGCACACTCAGGACTGGCACACAAGTAGAAAGGCCAATATTAATCTCCCACTGTTTTTTTTTTTTCAGGGAGATTTTAGATACCAAATAATAAAAAAAAAACATGGGGCTTTCTATGGCCGACTATTTAAGAGAGATGGCACACTCAGGACTGGCACACAAGCAGAAAGGCCAATATTAATCTCCCACTGTTTTTTTTATTTTTTCAGGGAGAAGTTAGAAACCAAATTAAAAAAAAAAAAAACACGGGGCTTTCTATGGCCCACTATTTAAGAGAGATGGCACACTCAGGACTGGCACACAAGCACAAAGGCCAATCTTAATCTCCCAAAACTTATTTTTTTAGGGAGAATTAAAAAAAAAAAAAGAGGGACTGTCCTACAATTACTATCTCACTGCAGTAATCTCAGCCAGGTATGGCAGGCAGCAATAAGAATGAGTGGACTGCTGCACAAATTAAATCAAATGTGTGGACAAACAAAAAACATAGCTGTGCAGAAAGGAAGGAACAACAGGATTTGTGCTTTGAAAAAAGCAGTTGGTTTGCACAGCGGCGTACACACAGCAATGCAGCTATCAGGGAGCCTTCTAGGGCAGCCCAATGAGCTACAGCGCTGAGGAAAAAAAATGTAGCTTCCACTGTCCCTGCAAACAAAAGGTGGTGTTGGACAGTGGAAATCGCTACAGCACAAGCGGTTTGGTGGTTAATGGACCCTGCCTAACGCTATCCCTGCTTCTGACGAAGCGGCAGCAACCTCTCCCTATGCTCAGATCAGCAGCAGTAAGATGGCGGTCGGCGGGAACGCCTCTTTATAGCCCCTGTGACGCCGCAGACAGCAAGCCAATTACTGCAATGCCCTTCTCTAAGATGGTGGGGACCAGGACCTATGTCGTCATGCTGCCCACACTCTGCGTCCACCTTCATTGGCTGAGAAATGGCGCTTTTCGCGTCATTGAAACGCGACTTTGGCGCGAAAGTCGCGTACCGCATGGCCGACCCCACACAGGGGTCGGGTCGGGTTTCGTGAAACCCGACTGTGCCAAAAGTCGGCGACTTTTGAAAATGAATGATCCGTTTCTCTCAACCCTACCCCACACTATTCCTGGTTCACCAATTTATTAAAAAAAAAGTTCCCACAAAATTACTCCATTGTAATCCACGCTCCTCAATATCTCCGCTAATTGTGAAAAGTGCTGCCTTTCACAGGTGTGGGTAGTGACACTCTTATCAGAGTATCTATGTCTTACTGAGAGAAGCATTGAGCCAGCAGCTCTGATGGTGAACTTCATCAGTCTTAAAAAGGATATATACAAGTTATATGAACAAAAAGTATGTGCATATCACCATATAATACATGTAAAAAAGAAACAAAAAGAATAAATACACTTGCATAAAACCATTAGTAGAGATTTATACATCGAGGAATACTTGACTTATCATCAACAGACATGTTAGTACTAGTGATGAGCGAGCGTCCTCGTCACTAGTGTGCTTGTTACTCGGCGAGTATTTTTTTGAATGCTCGATCAGGAGCTCAAGTCCCCGCCTCAAATGTGTGGCACTTTTTAGACAGCCAATAAACATGTGGGGATTGCCTGCCAGTCACTGTAATGCCCCTAGCCATCTTACTTGTGGCATTACTGCAATTGGCTGGCCACATAGCATCATCACGTCTATATAAGACATGTGACATCATGCTTGGCACACTGTACCCTGGATACAAGCAATGTAGGGCGAGATGCCTTTTGAAAGAGAGTCAGAATTGTATATGCATATTATCTAGGGATTCATCCACAGTTATATTTCTGTTCTTCCATGATGTCCATTATGCTGGAGCCTGCAACTGATATTACCCCCTTCCCGACCTATGACGCATTCGCTGCATCATGAAATTCGGTGCCAATCCGACCTGTGATGCAGCGTATGCATCATGGTGGGATCGCGTTCCTGCAGGTCGGGTGAAAGGGTTAACTGAAATTGCACTCGACCTGCAGATACAGGGGGACTTGTACTTTGGCCCATGGGGGGTGGCTTTGCCCCCACTTAGCTGTGATTGCCCTGGTGACCACTTTGTCACCACCCCTCAGATCTGATTGGAGCTAGCATCCATGTGATGCTAGCTCTCCATTCAGATGTGGAGGGGTGGAGAAAACCATGGCTGCCTCGCTGTCCAGCTTTATGCCTTCCGTGGAAGCTGTACAGTGAGGTGCCTACATATTGCCCTGCCACATACCGCGATCGCCGCCGCCGCTGCAGTCACTGCCGCCGCTGCAGTTACCGCTGCTGTCACCACCGCCGCTGCAGTTACCGCCGTCGTCACCACTGCCGACGTCAGGTACTCCTCTCTGCTTCTCTTCCCCCCTTGCTTTGCGATTCCATGCCCCCCGACCTTCACTCCCTCCCCCTGCCCCCCCAGTGTTCACCCCCTCCCCCCTGCCCCGAAGATCACCCCTCCGCTTCTGCCAGCTCCATTTCCTTCTGCTGCATCGCACCTGACAGCCCCAGTCCCAGTGATCCCCCTGATCGCCCCCCTGATCTTCCCCACTGATCGCCCCCCTGATCTTCTCCACTGATCGCCCCCTGATCTTCCCACCTGATCTTCCCCACTGATCTTCCCCACTGATCGCCTCCTTGATCACCCCCTGATCTTACCCACTGATCTTCCCCACTGATTGCCACCCTGATCTTCCCTTCTGATCGCCCCCCTGATCTTCCCCACTGATCGCCCCCCATATCACCCCCTGACCTTCCCCACTGATCGCCCCCCTGATCGCTCCCTTGATCTTCCCCACTGATCTTCCCCACTGATCGCCCCCTGATCTTCCCCACTGATCACCCCCCTGATCTTCCCCACTGATCGCCCCCCTGATCACACCCCTGATCGCCCCCATGATCGCCCCACTGATCTTCCCCACTGATTGCCCCCCTGATCTTCCCCCTGATCGCCCCCTGATCTTCCCCACTGATCGCCCCCCTAATCTTCCCCACTGATCGCCCCCTGATCTTCTCCACTGATCGTCCCCCTGAGCTTCCCCCTGATCGCCACCCTGATCTTCCCCCTGCCCTATGGATCGCCCTTGCCCCACTGATGTCCCCGCTGCTGTCCTCCCCTGCCCCGCTGCTGTCCTCCCCTGCCCCGCTGCTGTCCCATCTGCCCCGCTGCTGTCCTCCCCTGCCCCGCTGATGTCCCCCCTGCCCTGTGGATTGCCCCCTGCTCCGCTGATGTAATCCCCTGCCCCGCTGATGTTCTCCCCTGCCCTGCTGATGTCTCCTCTGCCCCGCTGATGTTCCCTCTGCCCCGCTGATGTAGGATTAGGGTTGGGATTAGGGGTAGGGTTAGGATTAGGGTTGGGATTAGGGGTAGGGTTAGGATTAGGGTTGGCCTTAGGGGTAGGGTTAGGATTAGGGTTGGCATTAGGGGTAGGGTTAGGATTAGGGTTGGCATTAGGGGTAGGGTTAGGATTAGGGTTGGGATTAGGGGTAGGGTTAGGATTAGGGGTAGGGTTAGGATTAGGGGTGTGTTGGGGTTAGGGTTGGAGTTAGAATTGGGAGGTTTCCACTGTTTAGGCACATCAGGGACTCTCCAAATGCGACATGATGCCCGCAGACTATTCCATCAAAGTCTGCATTTCAAAACGTCACTACTTCCTTTCTGAGCCCCGACGTGTGCCCAAACAGTGGTTTACCCCCACATATGGAGTATTAGCGTACTCAGGACAAACTGGGCAACAACTATTGGGGTTCAATTTCTCCCGTTCCCCTTGTGAAAATAAAAAATTGCTTGCTAAAACATAATTTTTGAGGAAAGAAAAATTATTTTTTATTTTCACGGCTCTGCGTTGTAAACTTCTGTGAAGCACTTGGGGGGTTCAAAGTGCTCACCACATATCTAGATATGTTCCTTGGGGGGTCTAGTTTCCAAAATGGGGTCACTTGTGAGGGATTTCTACTGTTTAGGCACATCAGGGGCTCTTCAAACGTAACATGATGCCCACAGACCATTCCATCAAAGTCTGCATTCCAAAATGTCACTACTTCCATTCCGAGCCCCGACGCGTGCCCAAACAGTGGTTCCCCCCACATAAGGGGGATCAGCGTACTCAGGACAAACTGGAGAACAACTTTTGGGGTCCAATTTATCCTGTTACTCTTGTGAAAATAAAAAATTGTGGGCTAAAAAATAATTTTTGAGGAAAGAAAAATGATTTTTTATTTTCACGGCTCTGCGTCATAAAATTCTGTGAAGCACTTGGGGATTTAAAGTGGTCACTGCACATTTAGATTAGTTCCTTGGGAGGTATAGTTTCCAAAATGGGGTCACTTATGGGGGAGCTCTAATGTTTAGGCACACAGGGGCTCTCCAAACGTGACATGGTGTTCGCTAACGATTGGACCTAATTTTTCATTCAAAAGTCAAATGGCGCTCCTTCCCTTCCGAACTTTGCCGTTTACCCCCACATGTGAGGTATCAGTGTACTCAGGAGAAATTGCCCAACACATTTTAGGATCCATTTTATCCTGTTGCCCATGTGAAAATGAAAAAATTGAAGCTTAAATAATTTTTTGTAAAAAAAAAAAGTACTTTTTCATTTTTACGGATCAATTTGTGAAGCACCTGGGGGTTCAAAATGTTCACTATGCATCTAGATAAGCTCCTTGGGGGGTCTAGTTTCCAGAATGGGGTCATTTGTGGGGGATCTCCAATGTTTAGGCACACAGGGGCTCTCCAAACACGACATGATGTCTGCTAAAGATTGGAGCCAATTTTTCATTGAAAAAGTCAAATGGAGCTCCTTCCCTTGCAAGCCCTGTCGTGCGCCCAAACAGAGGTTCCTCCCACATATGGGGTATCGGCGTACTCAGGACAAATTGTACAATAACTTTTGGGGTCCAGTTTCTCCTTTTACCCTTGGGAAAATAAAAAAATTGTTGCTAAAAGTTCATTTTTGTGACTAAAAAGTTAAATGTTCATTTAACCATGTCTCATATCATGTCGGGTTTGAGAAGGAGATAGCAAAAGCCGGCAATTGAATTTTTTCTGCTATCTAGCACTGTATGAAATATAAATATATATATATATCTTATTGACATATATATATATATATATATCCCTATACTATGTGTAGACATTTATTCTATCTATTCTACGGTAATAAAACCTGTCAGTGTGATTTTACTGTACACCGCACTGAATTGCCGGCTTTTCTATAGAACACCGCTTCGTATTTCTCGCAAGTCACACTGTTGGTCCGCGTGTAATCCGTATTTTTCTCGCCCCCATTGACTTTCATTGGCGGATTTTTTGCTCAATACGCTGACAAACGCAGCATGCTGCGATTTTCTACTGCCGTACAAGACCGTGTAATACGGATGCGTAAAATACGGCAGATAGGAGCTGGGCCATAGAAAATCATTGTTCCGTGTGCAATGCGTATTTTCTGCGCCTCTCATATGTCCGTAAAACTCGCTAGTTTGACCCCGGCCTAAGGTGTGCAAATTTCCCTGGTCTTGTAATACAGCCTTTTTTTAGCGGTGATATTGTATATGACATTTAGCATGGTAAAGTTGTGCCTCAAAATCCCCTTAAAAATGGAATTGTTAAAAAAATTACATTGATATATTTATACTGCAATCTGATACATCCGTCTGAGGTGTGCAAATTTGCCTGGCATTGTAATACAGCCCTTTTTTTAGCTGTGAAATTTTATACAACATTTAGCATGCTACAGTTGGGGCTCAAATCCCCCAAAAAGGAAACTGTGAAAAAATCATATTGCTATATTTATACTGCAGTCTGATACGTTCATCTGAGGTGTGCAAATTTACCTGGCATTGTAATACACCCTTTTTTTTTAGCTGTGAAATTTTATGCACCATTTACCATGCCATAGTTGGGCCACAAAACTCCCAAAAAACAAATTGTTAAAAAAATTGCATTGCCATATTTATACTGCAGTCTGATCCATCTGTCTGACATGTGCAAATTTGCAAATTTACCTGGCATTGTAATACAGCCTTTTTTTTTTAGCTGTAAAATTTTTATACAGCATTCAATGTGCTACAGTTAGTCCTCAAAATCCCTCCAAAAAATAAATTGATAAAAAATCGTGCTAGAGTTGGGCCTCAAAACCCTCCCCTCAAAAAAAGTTTGTTAAAAAAAAATTGAATTGCTATATTGATACTGCAGTTTTATACGTCCAACTGAAGTGGGCAAATTTTGCTGGCATTATCATACTGAAATTTTTTTCAGCAGTGACGTTTTATATGACACTTATCGTGCCCTCCCCACCTTACACAAGCATGTGTCCCATAACATTAGCCTTTCCCATACCATTGCTTTGATTGGAAAGGTTCACTTAACCATGGACACCTGGGAAAGTGCTTGTGGCCAGGGACTCTATATTCCCCTGATGGCACACTGGGTAAACATTGTGGATGCCAAAACCCAGTCAGACCCTGAGACGGAATATGTGCTACCGCCACTGAGGATTGCAGGCCTTGGTTCAATCAGGGTTGCCCCCACCTTCTACAGAAGTTCCTGCACCTCCTCCTCACCCTTCATCTCACAAGCATCAACATCAGTTACAAGATGGAAGCATTGCAGCACTGCCTCGGCCAAGCAGCAACAAGCTGTGCTGAATGTAATCTGCTTAGGTGAAAAACCACACACCACCGCAAAGTTATTATAAGGTCTAACAGAGAAGACTGACCTGTCGCTATTGCCCCTGAACCTACAACCAGGAATGGTCATGTGTGACTATGGCCATAACCTCGTGGCAGCTCTGAAGCTTGGTAACCTCGCACACATACCATGCCTGGCCCACATGCTGAACTTAGTGGTTCAGCGGTTTCTCAAAACCCACCGAGATCTGACTAAGCTACTTGTGAAAGTACACCACATTTGTATTCATTCCAGCAAGTCAGCTACAACTGCCACCACCCTAACAGTGCTGCAGCAACATTTGCAACTTTTGGCTCACAGATTGGTGTGGTGTGCGATGTCACCACACATTGGAGCTCAATGTTACATATTTTGGCAAGGCTTTGTGAGCAGTAGAGGGCAGTAATTGTGGAGCGCCCGCTAGGACCGTGGGGTACTCGAACCGGGTCCAGTGGTACTTAAAGGGGAAGGTCACGGTAGTGGTGACCTGGTCCGTGGCCCTGGGCGTCCAATTAAAGGGGATGAAGTGTAGTGGCAAATAAAATCTATGGAGAAATGTTCATGACACCACCTGTGGTACTCAGTCAGGGATGGCCGACGCTGCTTAAAGGGGACCACTGGGGAGGATGGTGTTGCAGCAGAGTTAGTATAGCTCCCCACAGGTAGAGCTCAGTCCCCAGGACTACTGGTGCAGTTGGTAAGGGATGATAGATGATGGGGTGCAGGACTGAGGGTGCAGGAAATAATTGGAGGACACAGGTATTGAAGTTTGCTTTACCTTTTACTTGTGAAATTGTAGGTGAAATCCGGGGCACATGTTACAGGTGTTGATGGGGTCCTGGCAGCCTGGGAGCATCTTGGGATCCACCTAGCCAGGTGGGTTTGAAAGCCTTCCTTTTCCACTGTGCTCTCTGTCCCTTGCTGTCTGAAGCTTTACACAAGTTCCTCCTAGTGTCTGTTTCTCCTAACCCGTATGATTGACAGCATGAGCCTTGCATGGGCACTGTCTTCTCACTGGCATCCCCAGGCTCCTGACTTGCTGTGGTGCCTCTAGGTGTTAGATGGGTCAGGAGACCTGCAATCTCCTGCCCTCCAGTTTTAGTTGCTGTACCTTTAGTACCCATGCAACCACGGACTCCGGTGTCCGGTTTCTTTTGCGCTTTATCCTGGGAAGAGCTCAGACATGGCTCTACTCCCAGTCTCACTCCTCATGTTTCCTCTCCCTTCACTGTCTCACATTGAACTCACTAACCCCACCTCCAGACCAGAACTTACAGGGAAGCTACCCTGAAACTGGGTTTAGAGCTCCCCCTTCTGGTTTGGAGTTAGGAAGGTGCTGTATGTTTGTGTTACCTGCTAAGTGAATCCCTTCTTACCTCCAGGCATGACTTCACCCCCCTCCATGAGAAAGGCAATGCCATTGTGGCAACCAGACTCCTGGGGTGCAACAATTGCATATATAGCTGCACCATGCATGTCAGTATTCCCATCAGCCACTGAACTTAAGAGCTGATGAGTGGGCATGTATATCTGACATCTGTGGGGTTCTCAAAAACTTTGAGGACTCAACTAAGATGGTGAGCAGTGATGATGCAATAATCAGCATCACCATCCGGCTTCTCAGTCTACTGAAATGCTCGCTGCTCACACAGGCTTTGCAGGAGGAACAAGTTGAGATGGAGAAATAAACTGTATTAAGTTATGCTACCCAGCCCAGACTCATCTTATCTTCTCTGATTGCCTGCACTACAGATGGTAGTAGCTACTCCCCCTTCATCCCATCTGTACAGCATGGATGACATGAAGATGAGGAGGAGAGGGAAGATGAGGAGGATGACGAGGAGGACAACAGTCACCCTCTTGGTGGGGACAGAGAAGTCTTGACTATTGGCAGTCTGGCACACGTGGCTTTGTTCATGTTCCGCTGCTGCTCCCATGACCGTGAGGAGAGAATAATGGTATGCACTCTGATCAAAATAATACGAGGTGCTGGTAAGACAGACCCAAAGGCCCAAAGAGTCATGTAACCAAAAAATTACCGCACACTCAGACTAGATATGATGCAAAAAGTGTTCAACAAGTTTATTACAAAAAGAGTTGCCATGAAATAGACAGAAGCACAATAAATTCTGATTAGACCAAACCCAAAGTTTCGACCCACCAGGGTCTTATTCATGGGGTTACTGGGGAGATAAAGAAACAGTATAAATAACAGGTCATAGTATGGCAAAATATACAATCACCAAAATCTAAATATATACAAATATATACAAATAAAACAACTATACTACCAGTTAAATTAAGTATGTACAGAGAATGTTCGCTAAAGTTATTAGAGAGAGTATCACTAAACAAAAGGGAAGACAGTTGTAAAAGGGCGGGAAATGCAAGGAGCAACTGACATGTTATAGGATGATTACCTTGGTTTCCAGAAGTGCGTATACAAATGGCAGAAAAGGAAAGTAGGTGGCCAATCTTTTAATGTAAATCCTGTCACTGTGATAAATAGAACAGCATTAGAATAAAAAATATTGAAGGCCTGAGGGTCCCGGGTAATGATGGCTACAATGGGATGTCTGGCGGAAGAGAGATGGTGTAGTCACATAGATGGAGATTGTATGGGGTGTAGGGTAGGGGTGCCTGCATAGATGATGCTAAGAGACATCATACTACAACAGAGAGTATAAGGTAGGCCCAGAAGGCTGTATCTGTATGTGGGAGGTAAAGTCAATATATGATGTATAGTCATACCTATGGTGTCCCAGGAAGGCGCATCGGTGTCATCAGCAATAAAGTGCATAGAGATGAAAGCAAATGGCAAATGATAGCGTTTTAACGAATAAGCGTTATTGCTTTTTTGGTTACATGACTCTTTGGGCCTTCGGGTCTGTCTTACCAGCACCTCGTATTATTTTGCATCAGAGTGCATACCATTATTCTCTCTATATGATTTTTTTCTTGGTAATGCACCGATCCACCAGATGTCGTCAGAAACATTCGCATACGACACTGCAACCAGTTCCAGCATTCTTTCCCAAGTTACCAATTCGAGTGAGTTTCTTAAAACTCCCCTCCACGAATTGAGGACAAGGGACTATGAGAAGGAGCGAAGGAAGTTAATTTCCTACGATTTGCACAGTATAACACTGGCAGAATATCACAAGCAGGGGAAAATCCCCAGGGGCCTCAGATGCAATCTGCGCCCTACTCTTTTTTCTGAGAACTCTGATTTTTGTGATAAGTATAAAAAGATACTAAACAAATGTTCATTGGACATCCTCATCTTAACGATTGAATTTTTCAGAAGGCTATTACGGAGTCTAAGGATAACATTAAGGCTATTGAAACTCAACTGTCTTCAACCCTAGCATCTTCCGATTGGAACAACCTAAAAGAAAAAACAGACAAAATCCTCCTTGACCATCAAAAGTTTCTACAAGAAAGAAAACGTCAAAAGTTTCAACGTGATAACGACGACTACACCTATAACAGAGTCTACAAATGGAGCGATATTTCAGGCAACAACCCCTGGCGACGTCCTTACCAACGGAAAACCGGCTCATTCAGCACGAAAGCGAATCCTCCACGGGCTCCAACAGACCGCGTTTTTTATCGAAAGGCCGCAGGGGAGGTCATCAGCGTACCGACCGACAAGAAGATCAAGAAAGAATGACAACCCGTTCACAGGTAAGATACCTAATCTAGTCATCAACATCTCGAGTGATACGCTCTCTCCTGCGGAATTGAATTTACTCCAGAAAGGACTCTCCTTCTGTCCCACTCCCAACTGGGATAGCTTCCAGCTGGAGAGGGACTTACAACGGTTTTACCGGTTGGTGAGACTTAAGACTCATTTCGGGACTCTGGCGGGGAACTTTGAGAACAGAGTGTCTCCACAGAGGCATCTACTCTCTCCATTAATTCCATACAATTCTATCTTGATTTGTTAAGACTGGTCCTATATGAAAATTTATTTTTGTACGAGGACACCTACTACGTTCAGCAACAAGGGACCACTATGCAATCAAATGTCGCACCCGCGTATGCGAATGCATACATGAAAGCATTTGAACTGGATTTTGTCTACACTGATGACGGATTCAGACACTACATACAATGCTACCATCGTTATATAGATGACATATTCTTTGTCTGGACAGGGCCCTTAGAAACACTGTTGGCATTTCATCAGTCTCTCAATGGCATCTACCCGGAACTCCAGTTCACAATGCATCATAACCCCAAACAGATCTCTTTCCTGGACACCCTTGTATGCAAGAATGACCAGGGCCGCCTATCTACTGATTTATATTCTAAGCCTACTGACTGTAATAGTCTACTTCACTATTCCAGCAGCCACCCCAAGGCAACACGTAATAGCCTTCCCCATTCCCAATTTACTAGGGTGACCAAAATCGTTTCTGACCCCGATATCCTCCCCATACGCCTTGAGAGCATGGCAAACAAATTTAGAGAGCGGAACTGCCCCCAACATTTACTGGATCAAGAAAAAACACGGGCACTGAATCCTCAACCTCCACCACTGAGGGAAGCCAACACAGATAGGGTACCCTTCATTCATACTTTCCACCCTTTCATGCCAAAGGTCGAAGCTGTTATCAAAAAACACTGGCCCCTATTAACAAGAGCCTACCCTAAAATAGACAGTTTTTCCCGTCCGGCCCTTATGTGCAACAGACGGGCACCCAATGTCAGAGACCGACTGGTCCGGGCTGACATCGGTAGCGCACGCCCTACTACCAGTCAAGGGGTACTCTCCACACGCCGCCACGGAACATTCCCTTGCCTCAATTGTGCTTCATACTCAAACATCATCAAATCTGACAATATTACCCACCCCAGAACAGGGAAATCTTACCCCATACAGGGCTACTATACTTGCAACTCCAATTTTGTGGTATATGTAATAAAATGCCCCTGCAGCCTGCTGTATGTTGGGGAGACTACTCAATACATCAAGGATAGGATAGATAGCCACAAGTCTACTATCTGCTGTGGGAAAATGTGGCTCCCCATCCTGGATCATTTTGTTAAATCTAGGCACACGATAGCCCATTTGAAATATCAGGTCATCGAGCAAGTACCCAGACCCAGAAGAGGCGGAGACCATATCAAACTGCTCAAACTCAGAGTAACCTTCTGGATCCACAAACTATAGACACTGACCCCGAAGGGAGTAAATAGAGAAATAGATTGGCTGTTGTGATAGCCTACTAACCTGTTAGAATCCCTACTAACCTGTTATTTCTCTTCCAGACACGTTGAATCTACCTCCCTTTAGGTGAGTCTCCTTCTACCTCCCCGCATCTATCCCCACCCCTTCAACATATTTCTCCCCCCCCGGTAGCATGCTCCTATTCGCCTTAGCTTCGCTCCATTAGGCTCTTAGTATTTCCACTGCCCCTCCATATATGTTTGGGTTAAAACATCCTATTCCCCTATGACATTTATTATAACGTATGTCCCTCTGTTTGCAATCCTAACATTATTATGCCCCTTTAACATCATTATGCTTCTTCCACATTGGCATATATCTGGCATACTTTGCACACACCAGTTCTGTCTATTGCGACCACTGCTCATGCGCCATTTCTTTAGCACAGCAGGGACACTGTTATGCGAGGCAATTCAGTATCACAATGGACATGGAGGTCAGAGCACATACAGTGATCTGACAATAACCCAAAATAATAGAACGAGCTCTGAGACGTGGGAACTCTGCAGACCGCAATCCCTGATCCTCTCCAAACACAACTAGAGGCAGCCGTGGATTGCGCCTAACGCTACCTATGCAACTCGGCACAGCCTGAGAAACTAACTAGCCTGAAGATAGAAAAAATAAGCCTACCTTGCCTCAGAGAAATACCCCAAAGGAAAAGGCAGCCCTCCACATATAATGACTGTGAGTAAGATGAAAAGACAAACGTAGGGATGAAATAGATTCAGCAAAGTGAGGCCCGATATTCTAGACAGAACGAGGATAGGAAAGATAACTTTGCGGTCTACACAAAACCCTAAAGAAAACCACGCAAAGGGGCAAAAAGACCCTCCGTACCGAACTAACGGCACGGAGGTACACCCTTTGCGTCCCAGAGCTTCCTGCAAAACAAATAGACAAGCTGGACAGAAAAAATAGCAACAAATACCACTTGTGACCACAGGAGGGAGCTCCGCCACAGAATTCACAACAGTACCCCCCCTTGAGGAGGGGTCACCGAACCCTCACCAGAGCCCCCAGGCCGACCAGGATGAGCCACATGAAAGGCACGAACAAGATCGGGAGCATGGACATCAGAGGCAAAAACCCAGGAATTATCCTCCTGAGCATAACCCTTCCATTTAACCAGATACTGGAGTTTCCGTCTTGAAACATGAGAATCCAAAATCTTCTCCACAATATACTCCAATTCCCCCTCCACCAAAACCGGGGCAGGAGGGTCAACAGATGGAACCATAGGTGCCACGTATCTCCGCAATAATGACCTATGGAAGACGTTATGTATGAAAAAAGAATCTGGGAGGGTCAGACGAAAAGACACAGGATTAATAACCTCAGAAATCCTATAAGGACCAATGAAACAAGGTTTAAACTTCGGAGAGGAAACCTTCATAGGAATATGACGAGAAGATAACCAAACCAGATCCCCAACACGAAGTCGGGGACCCACACGGCGTCTGCGATTAGCGAAACGTTGAGCCTTCTCCTGGGACAAGGTCAAATTGTCCACTACATGAGTCCAAATCTGCTGCAACCTGTCCACCACAGTATCCACACCAGGACAGTCCGAAGACTCAACCTGTCCTGAAGAGAAACGAGGATGGAACCCAGAATTGCAGAAAAATGGCGAAACCAAGGTAGCCGAGCTGGCCCGATTATTAAGGGCGAACTCAGCCAAAGGCAAAAAGGACACCCAATCATCCTGATCGGCAGAAACAAAGCATCTCAGATAGGTTTCCAAGGTCTGATTGGTTCGTTCGGTCTGGCCATTAGTCTGAGGATGAAAAGCCGAGGAAAAAGACAAGTCAATGCCCATCCTACCACAAAAGGCTCGCCAAAACCTCAAAAGAAACTGGGAACCTCTGTCAGAAACGATATTCTCTGGAATGCCATGCAAACGAACCACATGCTGGAAGAACAATGGCACCAAATCAGAGGAGGAAGGCAACTTGGACAAGGGTACCAGATGGACCATCTTAGAAAAGCGATCACAGACCACCCAAATGACTGACATCTTTTGAGAGACGGGAAGATCTGAAATAAAATCCATAGAGATATGTGTCCAAGGTCTCTTCGGGACCGGCAAGGGCAAAAGCAACCCACTGGCACGAGAACAGCAGGGCTTAGCCCGAGCACAAATCCCACAGGACTGCACAAAAGAACGCACATCCCGCGACAGAGACGGCCACCAAAAGGATCTAGCCACTAACTCTCTGGTACCAAAGATTCCAGGATGACCAGCCAACACCGAACAATGAACCTCAGAGATCACTTTATTTGTCCACCTATCCGGGACAAACAGTTTCTCCGCTGGACAACGATCAGGTTTATTAGCCTGAAATTTTTGCAGCACCCGCCGCAAATTAGGGGAGATGGCAGACACAATTACTCCTTCCTTGAGGATACCCGCCGGCTCAGATAAACCCGGAGAGTCGGGCACAAAACTCCTAGACAGAGCATCCGCCTTCACATTTTTAGAGCCCGGAAGGTACGAAATCACAAAGTCAAAACGGGCGAAAAACAGCGACCAACGAGCCTGTCTAGGATTCAAACGCTTAGCAGACTCGAGATAAGTCAGGTTCTTATGATCAGTCAATACCACCACGCGATGCTTAGCTTCTTCAAGCCAATGACGCCACTCCTCGAATGCCCACTTCATGGCCAGCAACTCTCGGTTGCCCACATCATAATTCCGCTCAGCAGGCGAAAACTTCCTGGAAAAAAAAGCGCATGGTTTCATCACTGAACAATCAGAACCTCTCTGCGACAAAACAGCCCCTGCTCCAATCTCAGAAGCATCAACCTCGACCTGGAACGGAAGAGAAACATCAGGTTGACACAACACAGGGGCAGAAGAAAAACGACGCTTCAACTCTTGAAAAGCTTCCACAGCAGCAGAAGACCAATTGACCAAATCAGCACCCTTTTTGGTCAAATCGGTCAATGGTTTGGCAATACTAGAAAAATTGCAGATGAAGCGACGATAAAAATTAGCAAAGCCCAGGAACTTTTGCAGACTTTTCAGAGATGTCGGCTGAGTCCAATCATGGATGGCTTGGACTTTAACAGGATCCATCTCGATAGTAGAAGGGGAAAAGATGAACCCCAAAAATGAAACCTTCTGCACACCAAAGAGACACTTTGATCCCTTCACAAACAAAGAGTTAGCACGCAGGACCTGAAAAACCGTTCTGACCTGTTTCACATGAGACTCCCAATCATCCGAGAAGATCAAAATGTCATCCAAGTACACAATCAGGAATTTATCCAGGTACTCTCGGAAGATGTCATGCATAAAGGACTGAAACACTGATGGAGCATTGGCAAGTCCGAATGGCATCACTAGATACTCAAAATGACCCTCGGGCGTAATAAATGCAGTTTTCCATTCATCGCCTCGCCTGATTCGCACCAGATTATACGCACCACGAAGATCAATCTTGGTGAACCAACTAGCCCCCTTAATCCGAGCAAACAAATCAGATAACAAAGGCAAGGGGTACTGAAATTTAACAGTGATCTTATTAAGAAGGCGATAATCTATACAAGGTCTCAGAGAACCATCCTTTTTGGCTACAAAAAAGAACCCTGCTCCTAATGGCGACGATGACGGGCGAATATGCCCCTTCTCCAGGGATTCCTTCACATAACTGCGCATAGCGGTGTGCTCAGGCACGGATAAATTAAACAGTCGACCTTTTGGGAATTTACCACCAGGAATCAAATTGATAGCACAATCACAATCCCTATGCGGAGGTAGGGCATCGGACTTGGGCTCATCAAATACATCCCGGTAATCAGACAAGAACTCTGGAACCTCAGAAGGGGTGGATGACGAAATTGACAAAAATGGAACATCACCATGTACCCCCTGACAACCCCAGCTGGACACCGACATGGATTTCCAATCCAATACTGGATTATGGGCTTGTAGCCATGGCAACCCCAACACGACCACATCATGCAGATTATGCAACACCAGAAAGCGAATATCCTCCTGATGTGCAGGAGCCATGCACATGGTCAGCTGGGTCCAGTATTGAGACTTATTCTTGGCCAAAGGCGTAGCATCAATACCTCTCAATGGAATAGGACACTGCAAGGGCTCCAAGAAAAACCCACAACGCTTAGCATATTCCAAGTCCATCAAATTCAGAGCAGCGCCTGAATCCACAAACGCCATGACAGAATATGATGACAAAGAGCAGATCAAGGTAACGGACAGAAGAAATTTTGACTGTACCGTACCAATGGTGGCAGACCTAGCAAACCGCTTAGTGCGCTTATGACAATCAGAGATGGCATGAGTGGAATCACCACAGTAGAAACACAGCCCATTCAGACGTCTGTGTTCTTGCCGTTCAACTCTGGTCAAAGTCCTATCGCACTGCATAGGCTCAGGTTTAAGCTCAGGTAATACCGCCAAATGGTGCACAGATTTACGCTCACGCAAGCGTCGACCGATCTGAATAGCCAAAGACATAGACTCATTCAAACCAGCAGGCATAGGAAATCCCACCATGACATCCTTAAGGGCTTCAGAGAGACCCTTTCTGAACATAGCTGCCAGCGCAGATTCATTCCATTGAGTGAGCACTGACCATTTTCTAAATTTCTGGCAATATACCTCTATCTCATCCTGACCCTGACAAAGAGCCAGCAAATTCTTTTCTGCCTGATTCACTGAATTAGGCTCATCGTACAGCAATCCGAGCGCCAGGAAAAACGCATTGATATTACTCAATGCAGGATCTCCTGGCGCAAGAGAAAATGCCCAGTCCTGAGGGTCGCCGCGCAAAAAAGAAATAATAATCAAAACCTGTTGAACTGGATCACCAGAGGAACGAGGTTTCAAGGCCAGAAATAACTTACAATTATTTTTGAAACTCAGAAACTTAGTTCTATCTCCAAAAAACAAATCAGGAATAGGAATTCTTGGTTCTAACATAGATTTCTGATCAATAGTGTCTTGAATCTTTTGTACTCTTGCCGAGAGCTGATCCACAAATGAAGACAGACTTCTAATGTCCATCGCTACACCTGTGTACTGAACCACCCAAATGTCTAGGGGAAAAAAAAGACAAAACACAAAGCCAAGAAAAAAAAATGGTCTCAGAACTTCTTTTTTCCCTCTATTGAGAATCATTAGTACTTTTGGCTTCCTGTACTGTTATGCGAGGCAATTCAGTATCACAATGGACATGGAGGTCAGAGCACATACAGTGATCTGACAATAACCCAAAATAATAGAACGAGCTCTGAGACGTGGGAACTCTGCAGACCGCAATCCCTGATCCTCTCCAAACACAACTAGAGGCAGCCGTGGATTGCGCCTAACGCTACCTATGCAACTCGGCACAGCCTGAGAAACTAACTAGCCTGAAGATAGAAAAAATAAGCCTACCTTGCCTCAGAGAAATACCTGTGAGTAAGATGAAAAGACAAACGTAGGGATGAAATAGATTCAGCAAAGTGAGGCCCGATATTCTAGACAGAACGAGGATAGGAAAGATAACTTTGCGGTCTACACAAAACCCTAAAGAAAACCACGCAAAGGGGCAAAAAGACCCTCCGTACCGAACTAACGGCACGGAGGTACACCCTTTGCGTCCCAAAGCTTCCAGCAAAACAAATAGACAAGCTGGACAGAAAAATAGCAACAAATAGCAAAGAAGCACTTAGCTATGCAGAGCAGCAGGCCACAGGAATGATCCAGAGAAACACAAGTCCAACACTGGAACATTGACAGGAAGCATGAATCAAAGCATTAGGTGGGGTTAAGTAGAGAAGCACCTAACGACCTCACCAGATCACCTGAGGAAGGAAACTCAGAAGCAGCAGTACCAGTTTCCTCCACAAACGGAAGCTCCCAGAGAGAATCAGCCGAAGTACCACTTGTGACCACAGGAGGGAGCTCCGCCACAGAATTCACAACAGGACACTCTAAGTCCAGTTCAGAAACCTCTATTGCACTCCATGCCCCCTCCTTTACAAACCACCACCTGGCAGACTCTGCCCACACACCAGCGCTACCATTAGCGGCCATTGCGCATGCGCGTGACGTCACTTCCGGTTTCGCGGCCGCACTTCCGGTCTGGCAGTACCGCTGGTGCTACTTAAACCGGCTATGTGTCCCCACACCACACACCACCCTGAGCAGGGCACGGGAGTGCCGCTCTTATACTCTACCACATCGGACTAAACAGGTATGTCCTCCACTACTGTGCGCTGCGCCACCACTGCCCTCCTCCTTCTACCCACCATATTTGCACTCTTATTTGCAGTACCCTGGGTGCAGCGGTCACAGTGGGAGCCAAGACATCCAGCATCCCCCACTACCCCAGTGCATCCTACTATACTGGGCATATATGCACTCTGGTTCAAGGACAATACAGGTACTATCTATCGCTTGGGTCACACATAGCATTACAGCCACTTATCCTGACTCTTCTCCTCCTCAATATCATTACCTATAGGTCCGTCACATCCAGTCCTGCCTTACCAGTAAGGGTGTGTGGACTCGCTAACTCCCCCCCACATCTATTGCACTATTTTGAATTCCATACGGAAGTACTGCAGCTCCAAACCGTAACAGGTATCCCATTACATCTGCCTCTATTATGCCACTAGTGGAACTACTTTTCCTATGCAACCTTACATGACCCCTCTACTTTCAGGCTCAGCTTATGCGTTACAACGCTATCATTTGCCATTTGCTTTCATCTCTATGCACTTTATTGCTGATGACACCGATGCGCCTTCCGGGAACACCATAGGTATGACTATACATCATATATTGACTTTACCTCCCACATACAGATACAGCCTTCTGGGCCTACCTTATACTCTCTGTTGTAGTATGATGTCTCCTAGCATCATCTATGTAGGCACCCCTACCCTACACCCCATACTATCTCCATCGATGTGACTACACCATCTCTCTACTGCCAGACATCCCATTGTAGCCATCATTACCCGGGACCCTCGGGCCTTCAATATTCTTTATTCTAATGCTGTTCTATTTATCACAGTGACAGGATTTACATTAAAAGATTGCCCACCTGCTTTCCTTTTCTGCCATTTGTATACGCATCTCTGGAAACCAAGGTAATCATCCTATAACACGTGAGTCGCTCCTTGCATTTCCCCCCCATTACAACTGTCTTCCCTCTTGTTTAGTGATACTCTCTCTAGTAACTTTAGCGAACATTCTCTGTACATATTTAATTTAACTGTTAGTGTAGTTGTTTTATTTGTATATATTTGTATATATTTAGATTTTGGTGATTGTATGTTTTCTGTCCTTAATGATATTTTGCCATACTATGACCTGTTATTTATATTGTTTCTTTATCTTCCCAGTTACCCATGAATAAGACCCTGGTGAGTCGAAACATTGGGTTTGGTCTAATCTGAATTTATTGTGCTTCTGTCTATTTCATGGCAACTCTTTTTGTAATAAACTTGTTGAACACTTTTTGCATCATATCGAGTCTGAGTGTGCGGTAATTTTTTGGTCCCATGACTGTGATGACTGCAAATGAAATAAGGGGGAAGGAGGGAGATGGCAAATGATGAAGTGAGGGGAACAGCAAATGATGAACTGAAGGGGAGGGAGACTGCAAATGATGAAGGGAGAGGGATGGCAAATGAAGTGAGGCGGACTGCAAATAATAATATGAGGGGCAGATGGGGGACTGCAAATGATGAATTAGGAGAGGTAGGCTGCACATGACGAATTGAGGGTGAGGGATGGGGACAGTAATTGAATTGAAGGTGGTGGGTGGGAAGAGCAAATGAGGACCTTAGGGAGAGCAAATAATGATGAATTTGGAGGGTGGTGGGGGTAAATGATTTATTGAATTTGTGGGGAGAGCAGTTGATAATAAATACAAGGTGAGGATGGGAGAGAGAGAAGACATGACAATGAATTGGGTCAGAAGGGCCATGTAAATATAATGAATCGGGGAGCGGGACGTACATAGTGAGGGGTGTTGAAGATGCAGTTACTGCTAATGAATTGGGGGAAGAGTACAGGGTCTAATTAGTTTATATATTTATTAGGTAGAGAAAATGGCTATTTATAGTTGGTGAGGGCACAGTGATAGATTACAATTTATATTTGGAATGGTGGATTGCATGATAACTAATTACATATTAATGGTGGGTGCATGTCGGTATTCAGCTGCATAGTGTAGAAGTAAGGGAAAAAGTGGGGAATGTGCTCTGTAAGTGGTGATCTAGGTATTTATGTGCTACTTTATGCAGAGACGAATTCTGGCTGGAATAAGTGAGGTGATCTGCACTGCATGAAAAAGAAAAGCGAAGATGAAGGACTTCAGCTAGAGACATCACTGGTAAGGCAGCGTGTCACCTGTACACTGACAATATACAATTACACTATAAACAGAGCTCCTGTGTATAATATCACTGGTGATCCCTGTATTACCTGTACACTATCACTATATACAGAGCTCCTGTGAGTAATGTCACTGGTGAACACTGTATTACCTGTACACTGACAGTAAATACAGAGCTCCTGTGTATAATGGCACTTAGAATTTTTTTTTATTAATGATCAGTTTTGTAATAATCGTTCAATTTGTGGTGGTAATATGTGGTTTGGTTATGGTGTGGCTATATTTCTCCCTTCTATGTGGTAGTATTCGGTCACTATGTGATCTGGTCATAGTGTGGTGGTATTTATCCCTTGCATGTGGTAGTATTCATTCACCATGTGGTGGTAATATATGGTCTGGTCATGGTGTGACAGTATTTGTCCCTTGTATGTGGTATTAACGGTCATTCACGTAAAGAAAAATAAATTAAAATAGACCTAAAAGAGTATTGGATATTTTAAGAAATGTTTCATAGGTTAGAGTAGAATAGGGCTCTGCCAAAAGAGTCTACCTTGTCATTATGGCGGCTTAAAAAATGCCAGCAGCACTGAGACCTGATGCATTATGACATTTTGCATAACCTGGCACAACGCAGTAGGGACGCAGTGCAATTCACTCTGCAGAGTGGACATAGATGAAGGACCTTTCCTTCATCTCTAAACTCCTGTAACACTTGGTCCACTCCCATCTAATCCACTATCTCTCAAATAATTCTCTTCTCAACCCCTTTCAATCTGGTTTCCGCTCTTAACACTCCACTGAAACTGCCCTCACTAAAGTCTCTAATTATGTAATAACAGCTAAATCTAAAGGTCATTGCTCCCTGCTTATTCTCCTGGATCTCTCCGCAGCAATCGACACTGTGGATCACCAGCTTCTCCTCACTATGCTCCGCTCTATAGGCCTCAATGACACAGCCTTCTCCTGGTTCTCCTCCTACTCCTCTGACAGCTCCTTCACTGTATCTTTTGCCGGTTCCTCTTCCTCTCCTCGTCCCCTTGCTATTGGGGTACCGCAGGGCTCAGTCCTAGGCCCCCTCCTCTTCTCTCTATACACTACCCCTATTGGACAAACAATCAGCAAATATGGGTTCCAGTATCATCCCTAGGCTGATGACACCCAATTATACACTTCTTCCCTTGACATCACCCCTACCCTAATTGAAAACACCAAGGATTGTCTGTCTGCTGTCTCTAAGATCATGTCCTCCCTCAATCTGAAACTAAATCTCTCCAAAACTGAACTTCTTGTGTTTCTCCCTTCTACTAACCTCATTCTGCCTAACATTGAAATAACCCTGGAGGGTTCAACCATAGCTCCCAAGCAGCATGCCTGCTGTCTTGGGGTCATATTCGACACCGAACTTTCCTTTACTCCCTATATCCGATCACTTACTCGCTCTTGTCACCTGCATCAAAACATCTCCAAAATCCGACCTTTTTTTCACCTGCTAAGACTGTTACTGTCGCTCTTATTCATTCTCGTCTGGACTACTGCAACTCTCTTCTGATCGGTCTCCCGCTTACCAAACTTTCTCCTCTCCAATCCATCTTGAATGCGGCAGCCAGGGTCCATTCTCTTCACCGATGCCTCCATTTTGTGCCAGGCATTACACTGGCTACCCATTCGCTACAGGGTCCAGTATAAACTCATCTCTCTTACCCACAAAGCTCTCCACAGTTCTGCACCACCTTGTACCTCCTCTCTCATCTCTACCTATCGCCCTACATGTGCCCTCGTTCTACAAATGACCTAAAACTAACATCCCTCGTAATCTGAACTTCGCACCTCCATCTCCAACACTTCTCTCGTGCTGCGCCAGCTCTCTGGAATGCATTTCCCCAGTCGATCAGGCTGATACCTAGCCCCACCTATTCAAGTGCACTTTGAAAACCCATCTCTTCAAACAAGCCTACCACATCAACTACTCAGTAAACTAACTTTGCCCTGTTCACTCCATCGAAATATTATTCTGAATCTGCACCCTATTATTCATCTATCTCCACACCCTCCATGCACACGATAACTGCACTTGATACTTGACAATTGCACTTAAACACACGGGCTGATAACCAGATCATGCAGCTTTATATTAAAATCCCTATTTACTATAATTGCAAGACCTGAAATAACAAGCACTTTCCACCTATTGTGTCCCCCCCATTTCCTTGTAGATTGTAAGCTTGCGAGCAGGAACCTCACTCCTAATGTCACTGTTTAAATTGTCTAAACGTGTTTTGAATTTATTGTCTGTACATGTCCCCACTGAATTGTAAAGTGCTGCGGAATATGTTGGCGCTATATAAATAAAAATTATTAGTATAAGGACCTGTGCACCCTTCTGAATGTTTTCGAAATGGCTACTAAGACGGTTAGCGGTAATGATGCCATCATCAGAAACACTATTACTGTCATCTACATGCTGGAGCACACTTTGAGAGGAGTTGGTGGTTGTCCCGGGGATACAGGAGGAAGCAGAGGAGGATGCACAAGGGTTAACAATATCTCTATGTTCAGGCCTGGCGTCTCACAGGCGATTGCCATGGTAGGAACAATTGGAGAAGAATGAGAAGGAGAAGGAAGTGACGGAAGCGCAACAGTTAGGAGATGAAGAGGATATAGATTCCCACTCTGTTGTCCGTAGCTGTCAGGAGAGGACTTAGGAAGCAAGCTTGAGTGTTATCCCACCCCCAACACACTATGGACTTATACCTCATGAAAGAGATTGACCCATGAGCACCTTCTTGCACCACTATCTGCAACATGATTGTTTCTCGTATTGTTAAGATTTCAAAATAGTGCTGACTAGAGTTGAGCGACCTTGACCTTTTTAGAGTCGAGCCGGGTTTCGCGAAACCCGACTATCTCAAAAGTCGGGTCGAGTGAAATCGGCCGATTATGACGTAAAGTCGGGATCGACCGAAACACGAAACCCAATGCAAGTCAATGGGGCAGCATAGTCGGCAGTGAGTGGGGGCCAGGAAAACACCTAGAGTGCCCATTTTAATGTCAAAACCATCCATTCTTCTTAATGAAGCTTGTCAAGCGTAATTTACCTTATAATAATTGGAAGGCATTTGAAATTGGGGGTCATTTGGCTAAAGTTGTGGTGGGTAGGGCTGGTTCAAGTAATTAGTGGGCCCAGGAAATCTGGACCACGTCACGGCAGTGGAGCAGGGAGAGGTAAGTATTTCAACTTTGCAAGTGCTGTGAACCTGAGCAAGCAGGGGGGGCCCACTCGTTGGCATTGGCACTGGCACAGGGCCCCTCAAAGTACAGCGGTGTGTTTGCACGGCGGGGGCGCCTCCCACCGGCAGCAACACTTTTGCGTACTATGAGAGGCCCTGTGCCAGTGACGTCGCCAACTAGTATTCCTCCCCCCACCTGATGAAGGAACCTGCACTTTCATCTGCACCTTCCTCTTTGTCCCCGTGTAAGGTGGTATGGTATGCGGGAAGAGCAACCTGACTTTCAGCAGGGTCACAATGTTGTTGTGTAGCGTGCACGGGGAATGTTGCGTTATGGGTCAATGTACCAGCAGACTCATCTATCACTGGCTGGGCAATGGGCAGGAGGAGGAGGAAACACAGATATAGGCCCAAAGAATAAAGTTGGCTAAATGCAGTTCAAAATTGGTAACACAGGAATAACCAGGGGGCATTGCAGTGGAGGACAACTGGAATGAGAGGCTGACACAGAGAGTAGGCCCAAATCAGTAAGTAGTCGAAATGCAGTTCAAAATTGGCAACCGTAGTAAACAGGCGGCACAGCTTTGTTCAGTGGAGGAGAACAGCAAGGAGTGGCAGACACCGATAGTAGGCCCCAACCCAACTAGTAGGCCAAATGCAGTCTAACATTAACAACTACTTAACGAGCGCCTGAAAACGGAATTTCAGGACAGGAAACCAGGAGAACAGCAAGGAGCGGCAGACACTGTTAGTAGGCCCCAAACCAACTAGTACGCCAAATGCAGTTGTTCCATTTAACCACAATTTAACGAGAGCCTGAAGATAGAAGCTCAGGAAAGGCAACCTGGAGAACACCTTGGAGTGGAACACACCATCTCTCTCCACCCCATACCCATTTTGTAGGCCTAATGCAGTGTAGTTTTCTACAACTACTAAACGAGAGTCGGAAGACCGAAGCAATAGCAAGGAAACCTGGGGAACACCTTGGAGTGTAACACACCATCTCTCTCCACCCGATACCCATTTTGTAGGCCTAATGCAGTGTAGTTTTCTACAACTACTAAACGAGAGTCGGAAGACCGAAGCAATGGCAAGGAAACCTGGGGAACACCTTGGAGTGTAACACACCATCTCTCTCCACCCGATACCCATTTTGTAGGCCTAATGCAGTGTAGTTTTCTACAACTACTAAACGAGAGTCTGAAGACCGAAGCAATGGCAAGGAAACCTGGGGAACACCTTGGAGTGTAACACACCATCTCTCTCCACCCGATACCCATTTTGTAGGCCTAATGCAGTGTAGTTTTCTACAACTACTAAACGAGAGTCGGAAGACCGAAGCAATGGCAAGGAAACCTGGGGAACACCTTGGAGTGTAACACACCATCTCTCTCCACCCGATACCCATTTTGTAGGCCTAATGCAGTGTAGTTTTCTACAACTACTAAACGAGAGTCGGAAGACCGAAGCAATGGCAAGGAAACCTGGGGAACACCTTGGAGTGTAACACACCATCTCTCTCCACCCGATACCCATTTTGTAGGCCTAATGCAGTGTAGTTTTCTACAACTACTAAACGAGAGTCTGAAGACCGAAGCAATGGCAAGGAAACCTGGGGAACACCTTGGAGTGTAACACACCATCTCTCTCCACCCGATACCCATTTTGTAGGCCTAATGCAGTGTAGTTTTCTACAACTACTAAACGAGAGTCGGAAGACCGAAGCAATGGCAAGGAAACCTGGGGAACACCTTGGAGTGTAACACACCATCTCTCTCCACCCGATACCCATTTTGTAGGCCTAATGCAGTGTAGTTTTCTACAACTACTAAACGAGAGTCGGAAGACCGAAGCAATGGCAAGGAAACCTGGGGAACACCTTTTTAATTATGATTCTGAATTAGACTGGAATTGACTGGAAGGTAACAGAACACCGACCACTGCAATGTTTCGGTTTCTTTTCTCTTTCACCCCCATACTACTTTCCTTCTTACAATCTCCTGCAATCCCTCCTCCTAGTAAGGAACTAGTCATTTCTTCCTCCATACTCCCCAGCCATCTCACCTTCTCCTCAGAACTGTTCCTCCACATACAATCCTTTTTATCCAGACACACACGGCCGCATCATGTCCTATCCTGCTCCCACCTTCTAATGATCTGTCTGTTACTCCTCATTGCTGGTGACATATCCCCAAATCCCGGCCCTCCTCATTTCATCCCCACACTCGTTTCTAACCCCCTGCCACGATCCTCCGCATGTTTTCCCAACCACGACAACCTCATACCCATTCATCCAGCCCCCACTCCCCAGCTCCCCCTACTTGGAGCACTATGGAACGCACGCTCCATCTGCAACAAACTGACATTTATCCATGACCTCTTCATCACCAACAAACTCTCCTTCCTCGGCCTCACTGAAACCTGGCTCACCCCCTCTGACTCGGCCTCTCCAGCTGCGCTCTCCTATGGCGGATTCCACCTCTCTCACACCCCTCGCCCCAGCAACAAACGCGGTGGAGGAGTTGGCTTGCTCCTGTCCGACACCTGATCCTTCACTCCAATCCCGCTACCACCCTCCGCTACTCTTCCCTCGTTTGAGGTGCACTCTGTCCGCATCTATTCCCCCTCCAACCTCCAGCTGGCTGTCATCTACCGCCCCCCAGAACTAGCCATCTCCACCTTTCTCGACCACTTCACCACCTGGCTACTTCATTTCCTCTCTGTTGACATCCCCACTATCATCATGGGTGATTTCAATGTCCCCATTGACACTTTCACCTCAGCTACCTCTAAACTTTTATCACTGACTGCCTCATTTGGCCTCACTCAATGGTCCTCTGAGGCCACTCACAAAGATGGCCACACGCTGGACCTCATCTTCACCCGCCTCTGCTCCCTTACTAATCTCACTAACACACCCCTCCCCCTGTCTGACCACAACCTACTGACATTCTCGTCCCTCTCCTCTCCTAGTGTGCAACCCCCACTGCACAAACTCACTCACCCTCGCAGAAATCTCAAACATCTCAACTTACAATCACTCTCTGAGTCCCTTCTCCCTCTCACAGACATAGCTTCCCTTCATGACACAGATGCTGCTGCCACTTTTTATAACACCACAATAACAACAACACTGGATTCGGCCGCCCCACTCATGCATAGTAAAACTCGTACAATTAACAGGCAGCCCTGGCTGACCAGCCTGACCAAAGAATTGAGACGGGCTTCCAGGATTGCTGAGCAGAGATGGAAGCGATCCCACTCTGCTGACCACTTCACTGCATACAAGCAGTCCCTCGCCAGCTTCAAGTCTGCGCTCACTGCCGCAAAACAAACTTACTTCTCATCCCTCATATCCTCCCTGTCTCACAACCCTAAACAGCTTTTCAACACTTTCAATTCTCTACTCCGTCCCCCCGCACCTCCTCCCTCCCCTCTCATTTCTGCTGATGACTTCGCCTCTTTCTTTAAACAGAAGATCGATACGATCAGAGAAACCTTTGGCCCACAGCGCCCACTGCCCCTCTTAGCTGCTCAACCCTGCTCCTCCAAAACCAGCTTCTCCACCATGACAGAAGATCAGCTCTCCACCCTCCTGTCAAGATCACACCTCACCACCTGCACGCTTGACCCGCTCTCATCCCACCTCATCCCTAACCTTTCCACGGTCTTCATCCCAACCCTAACGCACCTCTTCAACCTCTCACTCACAACAGGTGTCTTTCCCTCATCCTTCAAGCATGCCAAGATCACACCCATCCTCAAAAAGCCCTCCCTCGACCCATCCTCTGTGTCTAGCTATCGCCCAATATCTCTTCTCCCTTATGCCTCCAAATTGCTGGAGCAACACGTCCATCTTGAACTGTCCTCCCACTTCTCCTCCTGCTCCCTCTTTGATCGGTTACATTCAGGCTTCCGTTCCCATCACTCAACTGAAACTGCCCTAACTAAAGTCACAAATGACCTACTAACTGCCAGGAGCAAGCGACACTACTCTGTCCTCCTTCTCCTGGACTTGTCTTCTGCCTTTGACACTGTTGACCACTCCCTTTTGCTACAAATCCTCTCATCCCTTGGCATCACAGACTTGGCCCTTTCCTGGATCTCGTCATATCTGACAGACCGAACATTCAGTGTCTCCCTCCCCCACACCACCTCCTCACTTCGCCCCTTGTCAGTCGGTGTTCCTCAAGGCTCTGTTCTAGGACCCCTACTCTTCTCCATCTACACTTTCGGCCTGGGACAGCTCATAGAATCCCACGGTATGCAGTACCATCTCTACGCCGACGACACGCAGATCTACCTCTCCGGACCTGACCTCTCCTCCTGGCTTACCAAAATCCCGCACTGTCTGTCTGCCATTTCAGCCTTCTTTTCTGCTCGCTTTCTACAACTGAACATGGACAAAACAGAATTCATCATCTTTCCCCCATCTCACTCTACCCCTCCACCACATCTATCCATCAATGTCAATGGCTGCTCACTATCCCCAGTCCCACACGCCCGGTGCCTCGGGGTGATCCTCGACTCTGCCCTCTCTTTCAAGCCACATATCCAAGCCCTTGCCTCCTCCTGTCGTCTCAAACTCAAAAATATTTCCCGGATCCGTGCTTTCCTTGACCGCAACACTGCAAAAACGCTAGTGCATGCCCTTATCATCTCCCGCCTCGACTACTGCAACCTCCTACTCTCTGGACTCCCCTCTAGCACTCTGGCACCACTCCAATCCATCCTACACTCTGCTGCCCGACTAATCCACCTGTCCCCCCGCTATTCCCCAGCCTCTCCCCTGTGTCAAGCCCTTCACTGGCTTCCTATCGCCCAGAGACTCCAGTTCAAAACCCTCACACTGACATACAAAGCCATCCACAACCTGTCTCCTCCATACATCTGTGACATGGTCTCCCGGTACCTACCTACACGCGACCTCCATTCCTCCCAAGACCTCCTTCTCTACTCCCCTCTCATCTCTTCTTCCCATAACCGCATCCAAGACTTCTCCCGTGCTTCCCCCATACTCTGGAACTCTCTACCCCAACACATCAGACTTGCGCCTACCATAGAAACCTTCAAAAAGAACCTGAAGACTCATCTCTTCCGACAAGCCTACAGCCTGCAGTGATCCTCAACCTATTGAACAACCGCACAGCCAGCTCTTCCCTCTCCTAGTGTATCCTCACCCACCCCCTGCAGACTGTGAGCCCTCGCGGGCAGGGTCCTCCCTCCTTATGTACTCGTGTGCCTTGTTATCTGCTCATGTTTAATGTAATTGTCTATATTTGCTCCGTATTCACATGTAAAGCGCCATGGAATAAATGGCGCTATAAAAATGTATAATAATGATAATAATAAACACCTTGGAGTGTAACACACCATCTCTCTCCACCCCATACCCAATTTGTAGGCCTAATGCAGCCTACTTTCCGACAACTACTAAACGAGAGCATGAAGATCGAAGCTCAGGAAAGGCAACCTGGGGAACACCTTGGAGTGTAACACACCCTCTCTCTACACCACGGAAGGGCTGATTCTTAGGAAGGAAGGCTGTCGGAAAGAAGCAGGGCGCGTCCGAGGGTGATTATATTCTTATTAGGTATATACTCACCCTCGGACGCGCCCTGCTTCTTTATTTGTAATGAATGTTTATTTGCAATGTGGTTTTGACTTACTCTATTTTTTTGGTAAATAATGATTTTATTATTTTCATTGTTTTGCATCTTCTTGGCAATAATATAAAGAAGACGCGACAGGACAACACTCGGTGGATGCCATATCTGTGTTTTAAATTGAAAAAAACTTTCAGTTAACTACTTGCAGTACTGTACCAGATTTTTGTTGTATGTGTTTGTTTTTAATGTTAAAATCTCTGCATTTGATATCTCTCCAGTATTTTCTTTTTTATAAGCAAAATACTTATTTTTATATTTTCTGATGTTGGTTCAAGGGGTACACGGGCAGCAGTAGACAGGTCAGTGTAGTAGTAGTGGAAACAACGGGCCGCAGACAGGCTTCGAAGGCCTAACATAACAAAAATTGGGATGTAGGCAATTTACAATTGGTTCCAGGGGAACACGGGCGGCAGTAGACAGGTCAGTGGAGGCCTAGTGGAAGGAGGGACCGCAGACAGGCTTCGAAGCCCTAACATAATAAATTGGGCTGGCTGTAGGCAATTTAAAATTGGTTCCAGGGGAACACGGGCGGCAGTAGACAGGTCAGTGGAGGCCTAGTGGAAGGAGGGACCCCAGACAGGCTTCGAAGCCCTAACATAATAAATTGGGCTGGCTGTAGGCAATTTAAAATTGGTTCCAGGGGAACACGGGCAGCAGTAGACAGGTCAGTGGAGGCCTAGTGGAAGGAGGGACCGCAGACAGGCTTCGAAGCCCTAACTGTTGTGAATTCTGTGGCTGAGTTCACTTCTGTGGTCACAAGTGGTATTGCAGTCTCTGGGCTTCCTCCCTCAGGTGTTTTGGTGAGCTCGTTGGCTGCCTTGCTATTTAGCTCCACCTGAGTCTGTCTTCCTTGCTCCTTGTCAATGTTCCAGTGTTGGATCTGAGCTACTGCATCTTTCCTTGGGCCTGCTGCTCTGCTAGATAAGTGCTTCTAGTTTGTTTTCTGTTTTTTCTGTCCAGCTTGCTATTAACTTTTGCTGGAAGCTCTGAGAAGCAAAGGGGTGCACCGCCGTGCTGTTAGTTCGGCACGGTGGGTCTTTTTGCCCCTTTGCGTGGTTTTCGTTTTAGGGTTTTTTGTAGACTGCATAGTTCTCTTTGCTATCCTCGCTCTGTCTAGAATATCGGGCCTCACTTTGCTGAATCTATTTCATTCCTACGTTTGTCTTTTCATCTTGCTAACAGTCATTATATGTGGGGGGCTGCCTATTCCTTTGGGGTATTTCTCTGAGGTAAGTCAGGCTTGTATTTCTATCTTCAGGCTAGTCAGCTCCTCAGGCAGTGCCGAGTTGCATAGGTAGTTAATAGGCGCAATCCACTGCTGCTTATAGTTGTGTGAGGATAGATCAGGTACTGCAGTCTACAGAGATTCCACGTCTCAGAGCTCGTCCTATTGTTTTTGGTTATTGCCAGATCTCTGTATGTGCGCTGATTACTGCACGCTGTGTTGCCTGATTGCCAGCCATAACAGTACAAGGAGCCCTCCAATGATTTCCAATAGAGGGAAAAAAGAAATCCTGACATCATTTTTTTTTCTTAGCTCTGTCTTCAGTCTTTTTTTTCCCCTAGACATTAGAGTGCTTCAGGACACAGCTGTGGACATGGATATTCAGGCTCTGTGCTCCTCAATGGATAATCTCGTTGTAAATGTACAAAAGATTCAAGATACTATTGATCAGAAATCGATGCTAGAACCAAGAATTCCGATTCCTGATTTGTTTTTTGGTGACAGAACTAAGTTCCTGAGCTTCAGAAATAATTGTAAGCTATTTTTGGCCTTGAAACCTCATTCTTCTGGTAATCCTATTCAACAGGTTTTGATTATTATTTCTTTTTTGCGCGGCGACCCACAGGACTGGGCGTTTTCTCTTGCACCAGGAGATTCTGCATTGAGTAATGTTGATGCATTTTTCCAGGCGCTGGGATTGCTTTACGATGAGCCTAATTCAGTGGATCAAGCTGAGAAAAATCTGCTGGCTTTATGCCAGGGTCAGGATGATGTAGAAGTATATTGTCAGAAATTTAGGAAATGGTCAGTACTCACTCTGTGGAATGAATCTGCACTAGCAGCTTTGTTCAGAAAGGGTCTCTCTGAAGCTCTTAAGGATGTAATGGTGGGATTTCCTATGCCTGCTGGTTTGAATGAGTCTATGTCCTTGGCCATTCAGATCGGTCGTCGCTTGCGCGAGCGTAAATCTGTGCACCATCTGGCGGTATTGTCTGAGAGTAAGCCTGAGCCTATGCAGTGCGACAGGACTATGACTAAAGTAGAACGGCACGAACACAGACGTCTGAACAGACTGTGTTTCTATTGTGGTGATTCTACTCATGCTATTTCTAATTGTCCTAAACGCACTAGGCGGTTCGATAGCTCTGCCGTTATTGGTACTGTACAGTCCAAATTCCTTTTGTCCATTACCTTAATGTGCTCTTTGTCATCATATTCTGTCATGGCGTTTGTGGATTCAGGCGCTGCCCTGAATCTGATGGATTTGGATTATGCTAAACGTTGTGGATTTTTCTTGGAGCCTTTGCGGTGTCCTATTCCGTTGAGAGGAATTGATGCTACACCTTTGGCCAAGAATAAGCCTCAGTACTGGGCCCAGCTGACCATGTGCATGGCTCCTGCACATCAGGAAGTTATTCGCTTTTTGGTACTGCATAATTTGCATGATGTGGTCGTGTTGGGGTTGCCATGGCTACAAACCCATAATCCAGTATTGGATTGGAACTCTATGTCGGTAACCAGCTGGGGTTGTCAGGGAGTACATGGTGATGTTCCATTTTTGTCTATTTCGTCATCCATTCCTTCTGACATCCCAGAGTTCTTGTCGGACTTTCAGGATGTATTTGAAGAGTCCAAGTCTGATGCCCTACCTCCGCATAGGAATTGTGATTGTGCTATCGATTTGATTCCTGGTAGTAAATTCCCTAAGGGTCGTTTATTTAATTTGTCCGTACCTGAACACACCGCTATGCGCAGTTATGTGAAGGAGTCCCTGGAGAAGGGACATATTCGCCCATCGTCGTCACCATTGGGAGCAGGGTTCTTTTTTGTAGCCAAGAAGGATGGTTCGCTAAGACCGTGTATTGATTACCGCCTTCTTAATAAGATCGCTGTTAAGTTTCAGTATCCCTTGCCATTGATTTCTGACTTGTTTGCTCGGATTAAGGGGGCTAGTTGGTTTACTAAGATTGATCTTCGTGGTGCGTATAATCTGGTGAGAATCAGGCAGGGAGATGAATGGAAAACGGCATTTAATACGCCCGAGGGTCATTTTGAGTATCTGGTGATGCCGTTCGGACTTGCCAATGCTCCATCTGTTTTTCAGTCTTTTATGCATGACATTTTCCGTGAGTATCTGGATAAATTCTTGATTGTTTACTTGGATGACATTTTGATCTTCTCAGATGATTGGGAGTCTCATGTGAAGCAAGTCAGAATGGTTTTCCAGGTACTGCGTGCTAATTCCTTGTTCGTGAAGGGATCAAAGTGTCTCTTCGGTGTGCAGAAAGTTTCATTTTTGGGGTTCATCTTTTCCCCTTCTACTATCGAGATGGATCCGGTTAAGGTTCAGGCCATCCAGGATTGGACTCAGCCGATATCTCTAAAAAGTCTGCAGAAATTCCTGGGCTTTGCTAATTTTTATCGTCGCTTCATCTGTAATTTTTCTAGCATTGCCAGACCATTGACCGATTTGACCAAGAAGGGTGCTGATTTGGTTAATTGGTCTTCTGCTGCCGTGGAAGCTTTTCAGGAGTTGAAACGTCGTTTTTGCTGTGCCCCTGTGTTGTGTCAACCTGATGTTTCTCTTCCGTTCCAGGTCGAGGTTGATGCTTCTGAGATTGGTGCAGGGGCGGTTTTGTCACAGAGAGGTTCTGGTTGCTCGGTGTTCAAACCATGTGCTTTCTTTTCCAGGAAGTTTTCTGCTGCTGAGCGTAATTATGATGTGGGCAACCGAGAGTTGCTGGCCATGAAGTGGGCATTCGAGGAGTGGCGTCATTGGCTTGAGGGTGCTAAGCATCGCGTGGTGGTTTTGACTGATCATAAGAACCTTACTTATCTTGAGTCTGCCAAGCGCTTGAATCCTAGACAGGCCCGTTGGTCGTTATTTTTTGCTCGTTTTGATTTTGTGATTTCATACCTTCCGGGCTCTAAAAATGTGAAGGCGGATGCTCTGTCTAGGAGTTTTGTGCCCGACTCTCCGGGGTTATCTGAGCCGGCGAGTATCCTCAAGGAAGGAGTCATTGTGTCTGCCATCTCCCCTGATTTGCGGAGAGTGTTGCAGAAATTTCAGGCTAATAAACCTGATCGTTGTCCGGCCGAGAAACTGTTCGTCCCTGATAGGTGGACTAGTAAAGTTATCTCTGAACTTCATTGTTCGGTGCTGGCCGGTCATCCAGGAATCTTTGGTACCAGGGAGTTGGTTGCTAGATCCTTCTGGTGGCCATCTCTGTCACGGGATGTGCGTGCTTTTGTGCAGTCCTGTGGAATTTGTGCTAGGGCTAAGCCCTGCTGTTCACGTGCCAGTGGGTTGCTTTTGCCCTTGCCGGTCCCGAAGAGGCCTTGGACACATATTTCGATGGATTTCATTTCTGACCTTCCCGTTTC
Organism: Ranitomeya imitator; assembly: GCF_032444005.1. NCBI lineage: Eukaryota > Metazoa > Chordata > Amphibia > Anura > Dendrobatidae > Ranitomeya > Ranitomeya imitator. The sequence goes on from NC_091282.1 coordinate 1,036,152,847, forward strand.
TCAAAAAATGTCGGTCATTTGGGTGGTCTGTGATAGCTTTTCTAAAATGGTCCATCTGGTGCCCTTGGTTAAATTGCCTTCCTCCTCTGATTTGGTGCCTTTGTTCTTCCAGCATGTGGTTCGTTTACATGGCATTCCTGAGAATATTGTTTCTGACAGAGGTTCCCAGTTTGTCTCGAGGTTCTGGCGAGCCTTTTGTGGTAGGATGGGCATTGACCTATCTTTTTCCTCGGCCTTCCATCCTCAGACTAATGGCCAGACCGAACGAACCAATCAGACCTTGGAAACATATCTGAGATGTTTTGTTTCCGCTGACCAGGATGATTGGGTGTCATTTTTGCCGTTGGCTGAGTTCGCCCTTAATAATCGGGCCAGCTCGGCTACCTTGGTCTCTCCATTTTTCTGCAATTCTGGGTTCCATCCTCGTTTCTCTTCAGGACAGGTTGAGTCTTCGGACTGTCCTGGTGTGGATTATGTGGTGGACAGGTTGCAGCAGATCTGGACTCAGGTAGTGGACAATTTGACCTTGTCCCAGGAGAAGGCTCAGCTTTTCGCTAATCGCAGACGCCGTGTGGGACCCCGACTTCGTGTTGGGGATCTGGTTTGGTTATCTTCTCGTCATATTCCTATGAAGGTTTCCTCTCCTAAATTTAAACCTCGTTTTATTGGTCCGTATAGGATTTCTGAGATTCTCAATCCGGTGTCTTTTCGTCTGACCCTCCCAGACTCCTTTTCCATACATAATGTATTCCATAGGTCGTTGTTGAGGAGATACGTGGCACCTATGGTTCCATCTGTGGAGCCTCCTGCCCCTGTTTTGGTGGAGGGGGAATTGGAGTATATTGTGGAGAAGATTTTGGATTCTCGTGTCTCTAGACGGAAACTCCAGTATCTGGTCAAATGGAAGGGTTATGCTCAGGAAGATAATTCCTGGGTTTTTGCCTCTGATGTCCATGCCCCAGATCTTGTTCGTGCCTTTCATGTGGCTCATCCTGGTCGGCCTGGGGGTTCTGGTGAGGGTTCGGTGACCCCTCCTCAAGGGGGGGGTACTGTTGTGAATTCTGTGGCTGAGTTCACTTCTGTCATCACAAGTGGTATTGCAGTCTCTGGGCTTCCTCCCTCAGGTGTTTTGGTGAGCTCGTTGGCTGCCTTGCTATTTAGCTCCACCTGAGTCTGTCTTCCTTGCTCCTTGTCAATGTTCCAGTGTTGGATCTGAGCTACTGCATCTTTCCTTGGGCCTGCTGCTCTGCTAGATAAGTGCTTCTAGTTTGTTTTCTGTTTTTTCTGTCCAGCTTGCTATTAACTTTTGCTGGAAGCTCTGAGAAGCAAAGGGGTGCACCGCCGTGCTGTTAGTTCGGCACGGTGGGTCTTTTTGCCCCTTTGCGTGGTTTTCGTTTTAGGGTTTTTTGTAGACTGCATAGTTCTCTTTGCTATCCTCGCTCTGTCTAGAATATCGGGCCTCACTTTGCTGAATCTATTTCATTCCTACGTTTGTCTTTTCATCTTGCTAACAGTCATTATATGTGGGGGGCTGCCTATTCCTTTGGGGTATTTCTCTGAGGTAAGTCAGGCTTGTATTTCTATCTTCAGGCTAGTCAGCTCCTCAGGCAGTGCCGAGTTGCATAGGTAGTTGATAGGCGCAATCCACTGCTGCTTATAGTTGTGTGAGGATAGATCAGGTACTGCAGTCTACAGAGATTCCACGTCTCAGAGCTCGTCCTATTGTTTTTGGTTATTGCCAGATCTCTGTATGTGCGCTGATTACTGCACGCTGTGTTGCCTGATTGCCAGCCATAACACCTAACATAATAAATTGGGCTGGCTGTAGGCAATTTAAAATTGGTTCCAGGGGAACACGGGCGGCAGTAGACAGGTCAGTGGAGGCCTAGTGGAAGGAGGGACCGCAGACAGGCTTCGAAGCCCTAACATAATAAATTGGGCTGGCTGTAGGCAATTTAAAATTGGTTCCAGGGGAACACGGGCAGCAATAGACAGGTCAGTGGAGGCCTAGTGGAAGGAGGGACCGCAGACAGGCTTCGAAGCCCTAACATAATAAATTGGGCTGGCTGTAGGCAATTTAAAATTGGTTCCAGGGGAACACGGGCGGCAGTAGACAGGTCAGTGGAGGCCTAGTGGAAGGAGGGACCGCAGACAGGCTTCTAAGCCCTAACATAATAAATTGGGCTGGCTGTAGGCAATTTAAAATTGGTTCCAGGGGAACACGGGCAGCAGTAGACAGGTCAGTGGAGGCCTAGTGGAAGGAGGGACCGCAGACAGGCTTCGAAGCCCTAACATAATAAATTGGGCTGGCGGTAGGCAATTTAAAATTGGATCCAGGGGAACACGGGCAGCAGTAGACAGGTCAGTGGAGGCCTAGTGGAAGGAGGGACCGCAGACAGGCTTCGAAGCCCTAACATAATAAATTGGGCTGGCTGTAGGCAATTTAAAATTGGTTCCAGGGGAACACGGGCGGCAGTAGACAGGTCAGTGGAGGCCTAGTGGAAGGAGGGACCGCAGACAGGCTTCGAAGCCCTAACATAATAAATTGGGCTGGCTGTAGGCAATTTAAAATTGGTTCCAGGGGAACACGGGCAGCAGTAGACAGGTCAGTGGAGGCCTAGTGAAAGGAGGGACCGCAGACAGGCTTCGAAGCCCTAACATAATAAATTGGGCTGGCTGTAGACAATTTAAAATT